>NW_024066112.1:1775215-1850477 GCF_013036055.1 Alternaria burnsii
GGGGAATTAGAGTGTGAGCTCCGGACGTGTGGGATGAATCGTTGTTGGTGAATTACGACATTGTGAAGGATGTGGATTGAATGTTTTAGCTCAAGCATAGATACCTGACAGACATGAATGATGGGAAAAAAAAGTTATACGTTTTACCTCTTGTAATTCCTGGGAGTAATGTTAGGGTTTCATATTGAATGTGATGAGGTAGAGGTGTGTGAGCGGTATTTTCCTGTTCAATCTAAAATCTGTGAGTACATTCATGGTCCTGTACAAGAAGTGACGGATCATCTTTAAATTCATTTGGAAAAGGTAAAAGGCGAGTCGAACATGTCTCAAGATGCTGATACAAGACACTCACAAGACGCCGTATATCCGAGTAAACTTTCTACCACGACTTACCTCTACAATCCCAGGTCCCAACCCAACGTCTAATAACTACCTAGTACACAGCAGGAAACACACTCACCCTCCCACCATCGGTAAGCTGCGTAGTCCCATTAACATACGCCCCACTTTTACCAACCAAGAAAAGCATCAATCCGCTAATATCACCAATCCCGCCCATCCTCCCCTGCGGAATCTGATTCGTGCCATAAACCGGGTGTATACCAGCCGTCATCTCACTCGGATAAGGCCCGGGAGCAACGATATTACTCCTGACGCCCCACTCGGACAAGAACGTCGCCATCATCTTGCCCAAGTGTGCCGCCGCCGCTTTACTAGCGTTGTACGCCAGACCCGCGGATATCCAGCGCATGTACGATGCGACGGACGCGACGGTGATGATGTGCGCCATGCGGTCGTCGTCGGCGTCGATACCGTTGGCCTCGGCGGCGGAAGTATCGCGCGCTCGCGCATTGCCTGTGCCTGTTACTTTGCCCGGAGCCCATCCGCGGCGTGTGTTTGCTGCTTCGAGCAGGGGGAGGAAGGTAGCGCTGACGCCGATGACGGATTGCGTGTTGATGGCCATGGCTTGGGACCAGTCGTCGTAGCCGGCGACCATGGTGTCGGCGAGTTGTTGGATCGACTCTGCTTTGTAGATGTCGGCGCCGTTTTTGGGTCCGATGACACCCGCGTTGTTGATTAGGACGTCGACGTAGCCAATGTCCTTTTTTATGGTTTCGGCGGCGGAACGGACAGAGGTCAGGTCTGTTACGTCGCAGGGGATGCCGTGGACGGAGCCGCTGCTGCTGCTTTGCGAGGTGCGCGGTGTGTTGGATTGGAGGTTGTTGGCGGCTTTTTCGAGCACGTCGGCGCGCCGGCCGAGGAGGTATACGCGTTCAGCGCCATTCTGGTGGAGGGCAGATGCGATGGCGAGACCGAGACCTGATATGGTGAGCTTGCTGTTGACGTGAGGGCGCGGGGCTTGGTGGGGTAGCTCGAAGCTCGAGGGACGTACCGCTGCCTCCGCCTGTTATGACTACGACTAGTCCTTTCGCTGAGAAGAGATCGGCTGGCCTGATTGGCGTTGTTACATCCATGATGGTAGAGTTGTAGATGGTGTAGTGGTGACTCGAGCTATCTCGAAAGAAAGTACCTCTATACGGAGTACGACGTCGGACTCGGTTTACTCCGACATATTCCAATACGATTGCGTCACAGAAGACGGGAACAAGCCCGCTTTGTAATGATGGTTCCGAGGGATATACTGTGCGTGAACTTTCCAATTATGGTGGGTATCATATACGAACCTGCAGACCTAATGCAACGCCACTCTCGTTCTATCCTGCTCCTACGACAAAACTAGCTGATGCCCCCGACAATCTTCAATCCCAGGTTTTCCGCCGAATACGCCAGTATGTACCGGCATGGATGCCAGGCGACATGGAGTGCCGGTGTTGGAACATCAATCGTGTGTACAATCTCGCCAGTATGGACGTGCGCAATACGAATCTTCTTCTCCTCTTTGTCGTCGGAGCCAGCAGTGACGTAGCTGCCGTCAAAGGAGAAGTCGACCGACTTGATGATACCGCCCGTCAATTCCAGTGTCCGTGTGCATATCCATTCCTGTGTGTCCCAGAGCGAGATGAGCGCGTCACCACCACCAGCCGCCAGATACTCGCCGCTGGGTGATAATGATACGGCGTAGCATGCCGAGGTGTGAGCATTGAGTGTGAGCGTGTTCTCAAACGACGGGTATTTCAGGAGTCGCACGCTGCCATCGCCGACTGTCGAGTAGAGGTGGTTGCCTGACCAGTCGAAGACGCATTGGTTGGTTTGGTAGACTTGTTGGTGCTCCGAGACGACGCTAAGCGTCGATCGATCAATGGTGGCGAGGAGATTGTCCTAAGAGAGATATCAGCACGTGCGGTATCTACGAGTTTTGCGTCATGCAATCACACCTTTCTTCCTGCGACCAGTCCGTTGCCATCTGGTGTCCACGCCAGCGTAAACGGACATTCGCCAACCTTGACTTCACCCACGCTAGCTTTGGACCGTATATCCCAGAACCTGACCATGCCATCTGAAGTAGCGCTTGCCAGCTCGTTCTCGTTGATTGGGTGAAAGGAAACGCGCTCTAGCGAGGCTGTTGTATTGGGCGTGCGCAACTCGGTCGAGTTCTTGGAATTCGTCTTTTCAGGGTTCCAGATGCGCAGTGTCCTGTCCGCGGCACCGGTTGCAATAAATGTACCAGACGCATTCCAGGATATTGAGCGGATGTAGTGCGAGGTAGATACGGCGTTTGGGCGGGGACTGTCTTGGTAGACTGATGTTTTGAGCTTCCTGAAGTGTTCGTGGAAAGCGTCTGACTTGATTGAGCGCGCGCGTATCGGGGGCGCCATGGTCCGTTTGGTAGCAATGCGACAGCCGCGTTGTGTCGTGTATGGGTCGGCGCTCAATTCGAGAAGCTCAAGCTCAAGCTCAAGCTCATGTCACACGGACCATGCTTCACCAATTCACCAACCGGAGCTCAGGGTCTTCCAGAATGCAACAAGCAATGACGTACCGGCACATCTTGAATCGCCCTGTAGAGACACAAATACATGGACACGCGCACATTTGCCCATGTCTGGGACTTGGTTCTCATTAAACTATCTCATTGCAACGTGTATGGCTGCCGTCTATTGCTTCTTACTCTCAGCACCCTCCTTCTGCATGCCCTCGCAGCCGACGAGGTTTCCTGCCTTCTCCTCGATGCCTCCCATGCCTTGTTGGTTGGGATCACGGTTCGCTGATGCCGCCTTCATTGCGTCGACGGCTTGCGACTTGTCTTGCGCGCCCGATGCCTTCCATGCTTCAGCACCGGTAACGTTTCCGATGGTCTCCTGTTGACAAAGTCAGTATTCAGCACTTCGATAAAGCATCTGCAGGACAAGGCATCATCGTGTCATACCTCAGCAGCGCCCTTGACGTATTGGGCATGGGAAGAGACAAGGCCGGGGTTGTTTGGTGCGGGTGGTGCAGACATGTTGGTGTCTGGCGTGATGATAGTGATTGTGTGAGAAGAGGGTTATGCGTAGGTCTGACTTGTGAAGAAAATAGTTCAAAGGACGTGTTGATGGTCGTTAAACTGCAGTAGGTAGACGTCTGGATACTATATGAGAAGGCGGTTACGTTGACGTCATGAAAAGCACGTCACATGGCGACGCGCTCGAGCTCACGCGTGGACGTAAGCACTGGACCCTTCTTTTGCGACAGCTCTGGTTACAGTCTCGTTCAGAATATGAGCGTTTCCGCTCGAATCGCACGGCTGTCAACGATGGCGTCATTGTCTACTTCCCTTTATTCCCGAGGGCGGCTACATGCGCTCGGAATAAAAACGTCGCAGTTCCGCTCACGCAAGTGGCAAGGCCTGAGGCATCAGGGTGCTTGAGCATGCTTGTACGAAGCGTTGTACACATGGGTGATTTCGAAGATCGACATCCTTTTGTAGGACCACCTGCTGATTCAGGCGAGTGTCCACGTACCTCGGTAACTATCTAATCTCGTTGTTACTTACAAATCAACGACATTGCGTGCTCTGGCACAAGTAGCTTCGGTATTTCCTCTAGCATTGCCTTCTATTTCTACCACAAACCTTTGCACATCGATCGTCGGACCGATTCTCAAGGCTCAACACCCAACATGGCACCACAAGACTACAACAACGGCGTCCCAGGCCTGCCCTACTTTACCCCAAAACACATCACCAGTCCAGGAACACCAGCTCCCAATGCCCAGCAAAATGGGTCAACGCCGACACTGTTCACACCCCTCACGATCCGCGGCACCACGCTGCGCAACCGTATCTTAGTAGCACCCATGTGCCAGTACAGCACCGCATCTGAGGGGCCGACCACAGGCGCGTTGACCGATTACCACATTGCAACGCTCGGCCACTATGCCCTCAAAGGCGCAGGTCTAGTCTTTATAGAAGCAACCGGCGTGCAAGCCAACGGTCGTATATCGCCAAACTGCCCCGGTCTATGGAGCGACTCCCAGATCCCCGCATTGCGAAGAGTGTCGGACTTTATCAAAAGCCAAGGAGCCCAGAGTGGCATCCAACTAGCTCACGCAGGAAGGAAAGCCAGTACGTGCGCACCCTGGATCGCTGGTGCACAGAAAACAGCTGGTGGGACAAGGAAAGTCAGCGTAAAAGCCGACGTCGATGCAGGTGGCTGGCCATCCAACGTCGTTGGTCCCATGGGCGGCCAAGAATGGGCCTGGGATGAGAAGGCAGCAGACGACGAGAGCAGCGGATACTGGGCGCCTCGAGCCTTGAGCGAAGAGGAGATTGGCGAATTGGTCCAAGACTGGGCCGCCGCAGCGCAACGAGCAGTCAAAGCCGGCATTGACGTGATTGAGATACACGGTGCGCATGGCTACCTAATCCACCAATTCCTCTCGCCCGTCACAAACCAACGAACGGACAAGTACGGTGGTTCCTTTGAGAACCGCACGCGCATCCTTGTTGAAATCATCAAAGCGATTCGTGCCGTCGTCCCGGACAGTATGCCCGTGTACCTCCGCATCAGCTCTACCGACTGGATGGAGGAAACAGAAAAGGGCAAGAAGCTCGGCTCCTGGGACGTCGAAAGCTCAATCCGCCTCGCCAAGCTGCTGCCAGGCCTGGGTGTGGATCTCCTCGATGTGAGCAGTGGGGGTAACCACCCGGAGCAGAGAATCAACATGTTTGATTCAAAGGACTACCAGATCAAGATCGCCGCGCAGATACGCGCTGAACTGAAGAAGGAGAACCTTGGTCTCTTCATCGGTGCCGTGGGCCTCATTACTGAAGCGGAACAGGCGAGAGATATTGTCGAAGAAGGTGGAGCGGCTGATGCGGCGGCCTCCCAAATCAGCGACACGGAACTTGCAAAAGAGGCTAGGGCTGCGGTCAAGGTTACTGAGGGTAAGGAGCCGTTGGCGGATGTTGTATTGGTTGCTAGGCAGTTTATGCGCGAGCCTGAGTGGGTGTTGAGGGTTGCGTGGCAGTTGGGTTTGGATGTTGCGTGGCCGAATCAGTTTTTGAGGGTGAGGTTTCCGAAACTATAGATTGTGTGGAGTTTCCTCTGTAGAATTCAAGAATGCGACAGCGGTATAGCTGGATTGACATTGTATCTATTCGGGTGTTGCAATTTACTGTTCAAACTTTGTAGTGCACGAGCATGTTGATGGCTTTGAGAGTTCAGTGCATTCGAGCTATATCTGGGTGGCAAAAACAAGAATTTATCTCTAGCGACGAGCTAAGTAACAGCGTAAGCAGAGTGCAATTTCCGTACCCTCACCGCTGAGCCTCTCACCTTGCCTGGGGTCCACACGATGAGACTGAATTCGATTGGCCTGGAATCGAGGATGTGTTGGATTATAGCATATTTATGCGGGTATAGACTCTAGAGCGTTGAACGACTCAACCTGCTGAGACAGGAGCCAACATTCAGTGCGTCCAAAGAGGAGCTTGAGCCACTGGAGAAGCGTAGTATTGCAGCATGCCACGCTTCTCAGTTGGCAAGAGAGGGGATAAGACGTGGTAACTGAAAAGGTGGCTGGATTTGATGGTAGAACTAGGTGGCGGAGATTCATGCATGCCGAACAAGCTGCGACTTTGCGTTCGATGAAGCCGGCCGTTTCCGAGACATCGTGGAAACCCTAGACGAAGCGTGTCTAGTGCAATTTCCTGAGCGGCCCTCAGTCAAGAGGCGCAGCTTCCAGGTCTGCTCATCGCATACAATAGGGCCGGCGGATTCCCATAGAGTCCTTGCATGGTTGTCTCCCTAATACTTTTAGGGTCTTCCGCCTGTTCACCTCACGCCATTGGCCCACCCATGATGTCGTTGCCTGACTGCGGATCAAAAGCACCACGATCTACTCGATAGACGGAGCACTGCCTCCGGCGAGGTAGGCCTCAATATCGATCGTGACCTGTAAAAGCCTCAGAAATGAGTCCACAGTAGACAAAAGACCTACATCACGCTATAGAAAGTCAGCGTTTGTTTGCAAGTTTGTAATGTATTCTACTCTAGTCACATTCACATGCCACCTAACCATAGACCTCCCCTTCCACGGGCCACCCAACCTCCCCAATAGAGAACCCACATCTCTTCACCACACTCCCATCCTCTTCGAGCCGCTGAACCGAACCCCATTTCAATCGCCCCTCACCAAAGAGCCTCTCTTCACCTGTATCGACATGGCAGGCGGCCGCGATCCCCAAACTACAACTTCCCACAACAGGGATCCCTTCCTCCAACCACCTCCACCCAACCCCCACCATCACTACCAAAAAAACTGCCGCAGAAATGATAAAGATGAACAGCGCTAGCGGCGAGTATCCGCACGTAGCGAAATCATGCCAATCATCCCGTCGCCATTCGGGCCATTCCCCCACCTGCATCTCCGTACTCTCAGCTACAGTCCGATTCACATTTGCCCACCACTCGACGGTAACAACAAAAATGCTCTGCGATGCGAGCCAGTGTAGCAGAGCACCTGCCGAGATCATAGGCGCACTGTACCGCCAGGGTAGTTGCAGGAAGTACGTTGCGCGCTGAGCGCCGCGCGGATGCGTGTGCACGCGCAGGCCCTTCCTAGTCTTGGCAAAGGACGACCATTCACGGGCAGCGAGCATGGAAGTAAGATGAGCGTTGCAGGAGAAGTATATGAAGGACAAGACTAATTGGGGAGAGTTTGCAATTAGGACATTGGAGAGGAGTCCGGCGGTGCGGATCATACGGCGCCGGATGCCTGCAAAGGTTGTGAGGGTGTTTTCGCTTGGCTGGCCGAAGCCGAGGGTCCATATGTCGGATGGGTTTGCGCCTTTCATGTTGAAGGAGCCGTAGATGAGCAGCGCGGAGCATATGATCAGGCCTAGAGCGGCGGTTGTGAAGACGGTGATTGTGCGGCGCCGCGAGACAGCGGCGAGCCAGCGCTTGCGCGATAAGTGGAAGGGGCGCGGCCCGAACGAAAGACTGGAGAACTTTTCATGAGGCGTTACATCATCCTTAGATAAGAGGGATGAGCCTTTGGTGACTGGATCGGGGTGAGACAGGAAGCTGACTATGGCATCACCGATGCCGAGGAGGAGGTGCTCTCTTGTCGAAAAGTATGTGGTAATGATTAGCAAAGCTTTGCAAAAGTTTGTAAAGACGACCAGGGCCGCGATTACAGCGTTGAGGCGCAGTTTGCAGTGTTCTTCCGTCTTTGTGCTTAAGCAGTAATCGACTTTTCGATGGTTCAATGTCCAGTTTTGAGGGTTGTTGCGGATCCTCAGAGCATCGACATCGCAGAATTCGTACTCCTTACACTTGTGTCCTAACGTACTAGATGTGTAGTATTCGAGACACTTCAGGCCGTCGCCGCATATCCAGGAGTACGGGTCGAGGTTTGTGGCGTCCTGGCCTCCAGTGATTGTAATTTCGCCTCCAGTTGCGTAGTCGAAGATTTTCCCTGCTTCGGAGGAGCTGGTAGAATTAGAGGTAATCACGAGGAGATTACCTCGAGCGGATATAAAGGAGCGAGCGTACGCATCGATGCATGACCTGGGCTCTAGGCGCTGGAGCGAACCAGCTTGATTTGCCTTCCAGAGCTGTTTGTCCACAAGCTCACTCACAAGTGGACCGTACTCCCCCGAGTCGGGAACGATAAGACTATTGGACGACGAAAGCCACGCCTCGTTCGTGATGTAAGCAAAGTAGGAGTTTCCTGAGAGCGTTGTAAAGACAACAGAATTGTAGCTGCAATCCAGGTTTTGCGTGAGTGCATGGTCGGCATATCGTGATGATCACTGGGTCCTACCTACAAGAGATGTAGCGGTATTGATGATACGCCCAGCAATAGCCAAATCCACAACCTCCGCTTCGCAATGCTGCGCAGGTTGCGAATGCTAGGCACTCCGATATCCAGCCATGTTCCTCGCGCATGCGCTTTATCCACCTCCGATCTAGTAGGCGAGGACAAACATTGCATAGTGTAGTTACTGCCACTCAGTATGGCAGAACTGAAGATGTTGATGATAAGATGGACGCCGATGTTTAAATTCTTAGTCGTCTCGCAGGAGCCTTCGTACAGCACAGCACTCCCGTACGTCATCCCGTGAGTCACGAGCGCCCATATAGTGATGATGAGATTTAAAAAGCAGATAATTGAAGTCGCGAGGGCTGCGTAGAAGATGCCCAGTTGCCATTTTTCATTTCGGGACAGCAAGCCCTTGCTCTTTTGCTCTGATGGATCATTAGTCTCGGTAGAGTTGACGGGCGTGTACTTGGTGTTCTCCATGGCTCGAAACTTCGGGAAGCGTTGTGGGATGAAGAGGGAGGCCTGCAGTTATACTCAGCGCATCTGAGGAGTCCTTCCCGTACAGCTCAATCTTTGGCTTTACGATTCGTTTGTCACTGGATCGACGTGTCGCCTATCCCGGTCTTGCCTTGACTATCTCACTAAGGAATGTAGACTTGGCACCGGGTCCGCTTTTCGCGAAAGAAGAGCTCAGCCCAGTACGGCACCTGATGCCTGCCGCTTTCGTGTTTCCTTTCCTTTAGGGACTCGACGCGGCTCCACACCTTCCCCATTCCGGAAATTGGGGGTTCAGCTGCCAACCCGTGGCAATATCAGTATCGCATCCGAAAGATTCAAGTAGGTGGATCTGTCAGTTACAAAGATCGGTGCAGTTCTTGGCAATTCTCGCTTCAAGATCCGCATCATACGTTTTTGTAGATAATTACGTACCGAGGGGAAGGTGCCTAGTCGGAGCCCCGGCACATCTTGGTCTTGGACTCGCTTAAATCCGGTTTCCGACACGCCAACACTCCAGACACGATAGTAAATCTTGTGACCCATTGCGACCGGACGGAAGCGCGTTAGCCCGCTTGGCTTTCATAATTGTAGAGCCCAGCCTCCACATCTGGTGGATTCTGCCCTTGGTAGCTGAAGTAAAGGCAAGATCGTGCAACTCACTGGATCTCTCTAGAGTTAGACTATACGCTCTACCAAGAACAGAGTTCTGTAATAAAGGAAGCTGGCAATCTTAGTTTAATTTATTAATTTGATTGACGTGGTGGTAATAAGACGCAGGTACAACGCTGTTAAGTTACACTGTATTGTATCGCAGTAGATGTGTGTTTCCAAACACTTGGCTTCATTGTATGCAGCTGTATATTCCAGCTGCCTTCAAATTGGCGTTAGTCTAAATTGGGCGTAGTCCAAGCGTTGAGAAGGAACGAGTTTCTTCGTACACCTGAGCCGCGCTCATCACTTCTTGCGAAATGTCTACTTATTCATCTTGAAACACATCCATGTCACTGCAGTAAGCCGAATGTGTGACCTAATGATAGGTACTTCTCATCAAGAACCTATACTCTATGCCACCCGTCCACAATGAGGTGCCGCTAGTGTTGATAACGGTAACGGGCGCGATTAGGCAGCTGCGCTGCCGTCCACGAAGCTTTGTAGCGAGCCGTGCCGCCAGTGATTGCGCCTAATACCAACAGCGCCGGCACGTGACGATGCTGACATGGATAGTGCGCAACCTTCGGAATAACGAGCTCCACCAACAGTTTACACTTCCGGAGCCTCTGGCGATACAACACTATCCTTACCCACAAAAAATGAGATTAATCGACTGTCGCGGCGGCTCGCTGCGGATGCAGGAGTTCATCGGACGTCCGCCAATTCCCTTTGCTATCCTCTCGCATACCTGGGACAGCGAAGAGGTCAACTTTCAGGCCTTCAACGACATCGCCACGCGCACTGCGGCTAAGGGCTGGACAAAGATCGAGCGCACATGTCGTGAGGCCCAGCGATGCGGGTTCGACTACGTCTGGATAGATTCGTGCTGCATCGACAAAACCAACAATGCCGAACTGAGCGAGTCGATCAACTCCATGTTTCAATGGTACAGCGAGGCCGACCTCTGTCTCGTCTATCTTGCTGACTTCGATGCCAACGCTACCGATAACGAGCTCGTTAGTATGCTGCATAGTGCTCGCTGGTTCTCACGTGGATGGACAATGCAGGAGATTATCGCTGCGCGAGCCGCGAATTTCTACGATCGTGCGTGGAACCAATTCGGTACGCGAGAATCTCTACGCGACATACTTGCGTATATTACAAACATCGATGTGGAGGTCTTTGCTCCACCAGAGGGCCCTGATGCCTTGAGTACTCGTGACCTGCTTGACGCTATTCCTGTCGGTCGCCGCATGTCGTGGGCAGCATCCCGTCAAACGACTAGACCTGAGGACATGGCATACTGTCTGATTGGTCTGTTTCAGGTCAACATGCCAATGCTCTACGGCGAGGGTGGAGAACAAGCGTTCATTCGACTCCAAGAGGAAATCATGCGCGACAGGAATGATCTCAGCCTGTTCGCATGGCGAGCAAAGGATTCTTCAACGCACCGTGGAATCCTCGCCCGCAGTCCGGATGAGTTTGTTGGGCTGAGTAGTCTTCAACTCGAACAGGACATCAAATTCAACCCAGACTTTTCCATGTCTAACAAGGGACTGCGCATAAATACATTCTTGAAGCTTGCTGGGGACAGATTTCCAGGAGAGGTTATAATGCCACTACACTGTTATACTGAAAAACCCATGGGTGAGAGTGTGCCGCAAACTGGGGTGTTTCTCAAGCACGAAGGCGCAAGCGTGTACGTCCGAACAAGGCCCCAGTCGTTCGCGCTGCTGACCGATTCGACGCCCGTCTCAAGCAGTAATACAATTTTTATATCCAAGCGTGTGCGAAGAACAGCAAACACCGCAGTCCATGCGAAGCATCCGAGCGAAAATGGCGGCAATCTTGGTGCAATCTATTTCGGAATCACAGACGTCCAGTCCGGACACCATGCCGTACCCAAGCTGATCGAAATCGAGCCCAAAGACCTTTGGGATGCTCAGAATAACTGCTTTCTTACACGCGACTTGCGAAACTTGACCGCATTTCTTCGATTCCACATTGTGGGGCTGGGCAACTACCCAGGCGAGTTTGTAGTAGTATGTGGCTTCTCTGAAAAGAAACCGCCGTGGGTCTTGTTAGCCGATGCAACAGAGGAGCTGTTTGAGGCCGCGACAAGCCATGACTTTCGACGATTGGCCAATCTTGGTGCAGCAAGAGGAAGTTTGAGGCCTCGGCAACAGTATTTGCGTGCTCTTATGGGTAGCAGTACCTCACCAGTCAAATATGCGTCGGTAAAGCTACAGTGCGATCAACAGGCACAGAATAGGGAAACGGCTTTATCATTGAAACTCAGCATCTCCAAGGGTAGTCGAGCGACTGGCTTCTTATTTGGACACTAAACGGATTGCTAAGCAAGTATAGACTGCATTTGTATACAAGGCTGGTTGCTGCCTGTACTGCTTTTGTTCATTCGCTTTGACGTCGTGGTATATCACAAGACAATCATGGCTATACATTATTCATTACCATATCAACTACACCTTCTTGTGAGGGATCTATTCCTCGATAATTTTCATTAATGTTCCCATCTATTAAAGTAACGACTACATTTGACATGCTAATACAAGTACACATGTCCACAACATAATAGAACAACAAAGAAAGGGCATTACATAATCGAGAGAAACAACTTCAAGTAAGAAACAGGTCTTGTTAAACATTGCTTTGTACGATGAAGTCAAGACAACTCCCCAGATTGTGATGTTACAGTCTATCTCACATCTTTACCAAAGACAACGTGGAACCGCCTCTTTCCTTAGGCCAAGGATTTGACAAACTGATGCAATTCGTAGTTCAACTCATCAGCTTTCTCCAGCTGAACAAAATGTCCGGAATCCAGCGTTCTTGGCCGTGCGAAAGGTGCATACGGAAGCGTATTGTTCAACGCTATACTCGGAAGACACACCGGATCACGATTAGAAGTAACCACCAAAGTAGGTTTAGTGATTATCGGCGACACTGACTGCAATGCTAAAAGGACATTAGTACATAACGCTGCATGTTAGATATAGTGAGAAGCTCGTACCTGCTGCATCGTCTTGGTTCACGCCAGATAACAGTGACTTGTACCATCGCAAACCTCCGGCAAGACCACCCTGGGCCCTGACAATCGCTTTCCACTGTTCTTTGACTACGTCGGTGATGTATACGCCGCCATATGGTGCTCTCCTATCTTCAGAAAGCCAACGTTCCAATTCATTCAGCGGCGCAAGGTATTCCTTCTGGTAGGTCGCGTTGTTCGTGAACCAGAGACTGTAAGCAGAATCAAGCTTTGGTTAAGTTAGTCGTCGGTACTAATACTGTATGTAGAAGTGGCTTACGTGATCATCGTAGGCTGCGGCTGCCTCTTCGGTGATATGATAAATGAAGTATCCGAAGATAGGATATCCGAAGAGAGAATTTGTCTGGTTGTTCAAAGCTTCGATTTCTGCTAATCGAAGATTAGCCCCGGGAGCAGTATAACCCAGAGTCAGGTAGGCGAGCGCAAGCAAGCGGTCGGGGTTGTAATAATAGAGTGTACTGAGTATTGCAGTTCCGAAGTCATGGCCTGTAGCGACAACACGGTCTACTCCCTCGCAATCGAATAGCTCTATCATTTCGGAATTGATGCTCTTCAGTCTGTAACTTTTCAAGTCATCTGGACTGTCTGTACCGCCATAGCCTAGCATATCTGGTGCAATTACACCATAGCCATGTCGCGTGAAATACTCAATCTGGTTCGCCCACCCATAAGATGAGTCCGGAAAGCCATGTAGGAAAAGAAGGTAGGGTTTGTCGGATTCCGCTGGCGGAGAGAAGACATAGCGATAAGTCCTTCCTGAAGGTAGCTTGGCAGTTCGTACGAGGTTTACGTAGGAGGTGTTAGCGATATCGGCCTTACACTAGTTAGAAGTAGAATTATAGATGTGTTTTTGGAAAGAAATATACAGTGTTTGGAGTGAGACTGATTTGACAAGACTTGTTGCGTGCTTGGAGAGCGAGGGCCTACGGAACTGTTACTAAGATAAACTTGCGCATTCTTCTCTACGAGGGGACTTGCCTGAACGGAGGCATGTAGTGTTTGCGTAAGCACAAGGATGCTTGTAAAAACTGATCTGTACTGGAAGAACATGTCGGAGTGCCTTGCGCTGTTCTTCTTAGCACGTTTTTGATGAAACTTTGATTGGCGTAAGCGGTAACGATCGTGATGTACGATACTCAAAACACTATGCTCAGAGGTCCTCTTATATGATAAAACCCATAGTATCATTGCTCCTATTCTTTGTGTAATCAACCAAAAGTAGGGGTAATTTAACTCGGTCCGATCTGCCTGCTACTACTCATTGGTTGGCCAAGGTGATACTAGCGCTTGTGTTGTCCTGCTTTGTAAAACATATTTTGTTCACTAATCGATAACAATCCTGGGGCCTTACGGCCGCAACACAATGACCATGCTTGAGTATACTCACAATCGCTGACCTGATCAGAATTAAGAAGCGTGATGACAAAGACTGCAAGATTACCCACAAACTGACTAAAGTAGCAAGACAATCATGGCTACACATGATTTATTACTACATTGACTACACCCTTTTGTGAGAGATCTATTCCTTGATAGTTTTTATCAGTATTTTTATCTATTAAAGCGAAGGCTATACTTGACATATGTCTCCCTTAGGGAGTAGATGTCACACTCGAACGTTAACCATCGTGCATACTATGTTCTACAAATAACGCTACCTAAGACCCTTTACCGAGTCTCGATACAAACATTACATCGTCAAATGCTCTGCTGGTTGCGACAAACGAGGCTTTAATTTCGGGCCGTTACTGTCACACATTCGGGAACGATGGGATCCCAGAGAAGGAAGCGGGGGCAATGGGTACTTTGCGTTCGATGACGAAGCATGTTGTGTGAAGGACTGCAGTCAGATCGGTTGATTTGGTGTGTGGAGCTCCTCGACACCATTAGCCGAGGCTATCATCTCGTAATGCTCACCTCTCCTACCGTATTCCTGTTCGTGGCGTTGGCCCCCAATGCGAGCCCGTTTCAGCTTAGTCGGTTGGTGTCGTCTAACGCTTGGCTGCCGTACAAAAACGCATCTCAAGAGATCTTCAACCTCACTTAATCCCTCGATACAACTCGCTACCAGGCTCAGACGCTTTCGCAAGGCTCAGATAAATAATTAGCTTCCTGATCTCTCCTTGTTTAAGCTTCGTGCTATCGAATTCACCTTCAACTATGAGTCGCACGGCTGAGCCCGAAGAAGAGATGACAGAGCTACCGTATGTGTGCTCACTAGATATTTGAGCGGATAGTGACCTTTGTAGGCGGCAAGACATTAACACTGCGCTCTTGGACCGTCTAGAAGACGAAGGAACAACGCCTCCCAGACAGCGCGGCTTGAAGATAAGAGACTGGATGCGTCAGCTACGGTTACAAATCCTCCTCATCAGGATATGCCGACCCTTCGCCTCGAAGAGGACTTCCGCAGAACGTCGCAAAGTCGCAATATACCAAAGCCGAAGATTGGCGATATTACACGTGCTGCTGCATCTCATCCCGGTCGGTGGAGCTATGGCACTCCTCTACCTACAATGGTCGAGCTTCTTTCTTGGCTTCACTTCGCCAGTTGATCCGACTATCCTACAATTCTTCGCTAAATTCCATGAATTGCTTATGCAATTCTCGATTGTGGAAATGACAGTCTGCATCATCCGCACCGAAGCTTTACGCAACTTTGTACCTCTAGGGGCATTATCCGGCATTGCGCAGGCAACGCAGCTGTCGTACATCTGGTCCTTGGACTTTATTTCTATCTTTGTATCTCCTGTTCTGTGCGGTTGGCGCAAAGTTCTGTTTGTTACAGCGATACCGACCTTACTTGTCGGTACCGCTCTGGTCGGACCTTCGAGCGCAGTCCTTATGATACCTCGCTCACGTAGTCCTCGTGATGCCGGGAGTTTCACTTTGTACTCGAATGCTTCGTACGAGCAATTTCTCTCCTCTACTATAGGCAGAGCGAATGGTCTTCACTTGTGAGTTCTAGCCCGTTCTACATGCTCTTACTGACTCTCACGCAGTGATTGGAAGTCGATTCGCCCTTCAATGATCCAGTATGATCGGCGAAAATATTCATGGATCGAGAACGAAAACGCAGTTGAGGTAGTTTCTGAGTACGAAAACCTAGCCTCTAGGCCATGGGAGCACGGTCATCTACGGCCTGTAAGAACACGATATGATGACAACAGTGTATCGCCAGCGGTAATCAGCAACGCGACTGTGCCGACTGAGTTCATACGGCATAAGTTCAGAGAACTTTTTGAGACGTACGACAACTACACATTGTCGGTGTACGCTCCACAGCCCGTCGTTCAAGTTATCTGCAACTCAACTTCTCAAAAGTCCTTTGAATCGGACACTGAAGTAAAATACGTTGAAGATATCACGCTCAAAACTGTTACAATATCGACGCTTGGCACGTTGATCCAGAAGCTGAACAATTCTGGTGAAACATATACTCATGAACACGATGTCACCATCCAATCTTTTGAGCCTGTATGGATGGCTGCACCTGAGTCAAGATCACAAGCATGGGTCGGCATATTCTTCCAACACATCTATGACCCACAAGTATCGCGTAATGAGACGACGAGAAATGAACCGATAAAGCTTTCTGAGATGATATCATCGGTACCCAGCCTTCATAGACATGGCTCTTGGGAAGTATCGACCTGCACCTTCGATGCTTTTTGGAACAACTCTGAGGCAATCTACTTTCAAGATGGAGGCGTTGGATACAACAATCCGTACCCCATGCCGCCCTGGAATACCAGTGCGCTGAGAACCATAGGCCTGGACTACAATGATATCGACGAGCTAAGAAGCCCCAAATTCTTACAAGGGTTGACCTCCGGAGGTTTCGAACTGCACACCGCACTCGCCCTGTCGTTCGCAGTGGCCATCTCGGACATTCCGAGCCTCTCTCGGTACGACTCGGTCTGGGGAGAAGACACGTTAAGTACGGGTGTGAACAGTATGCCTCCGTTTCATTTCACCTATACATTGTACGGTTTCGGTTATGGGAATCATTCCACATCAGTCCGCCTCTCGATGGCAGTTCTGGGCTTCTACTGCGTCATCACTGTCATTTACCTCGCCTATATGCTATTCACAGGCCGTAGTTCTACAGCCTGGAATTCTTCGATCGAGCTTGTGGCTCTGGCTCTACAGTCAAAACGACCTGACCATCTGGGAAAAGTCTCTGTGGGCATCGAAAATCTTGGTACCTTCAATGAGGGGGTTGGCATACGTGCGAATGCAGATAATGAGTTGGAGCTCGTGTTCGCTCATGACCGTGACGTTGGGTCAAGGGGTCTGCGGAGGGTGCAAACGAACAAAGAATACTAAGAACGACGGTCATGGGCAACCAATGCCCCATCTGACCAGTCTCGTCAAAGTTTTAGGTATCTTCATCTAGGATGCGGTATTTCCTCTTTTTGTTCTGTCCAAAGTCAAAACAGGGCTAATGACCGCTGAATCGCTGCACAGGAATCTCCGGCGATTGTGCTGCCGATTCAGTCGAGCTTTGAGCTCAGGCTTGCGACCGACGAGGTTGCTGGCCCATCGATCGTCAACTTGGCCATCACCGTGTAAAGCAAGCAACTAGTGAGTCACTCCGCGCGCAGATTCTAGTGTAGGTGCAAATCTTCGCGTATATAGCTTTCTTACGTATCGGAATAGCGTGGTTTCTTTGCATCCCGTAAGCCTTGACGAATTAGCTTGGGATTCGCATCGTGATGTCGTTCCGGCGCGTCGGTCATCGAGGATGCTTCGACGAACACTGTAGATTGCTGCAACGCGTTGCACGCCAAAAAAGCGCCTTCTTCCATTGCCTGAATAGCTAGGATAAATCTATTCTTAAGGTGGAGTATTTCCCTGTTGAATTGTCAAGACATTGCAGTTAAAAGCAGAGAGTCGCGCAATCTTGGTGCGGTGGTCGGCTCGCTTGCCGTTCACGCTGCATGTCACTCTCGTTCTGGGACAGGGCTGTCTGTCGGTTAAATGAGTCATGAACCACGGGAACTCTTCAACGCAGAGTCTCGCCAAGGCACGGCAAACTACTGGGGTAGGAATCCTCTGACCTTCCTGGGACAAAGCTCGCGATAGTCGTGTCCTGATTGGCTTGAGTCATTCAACATTTTTTGTACGGAACGATTCTCCAGCTATTTTCCCCTGTGGGAGTTTGTGATCAGCCTGTCGACCGTCTGTTCACAGTATCAATTGACAAACGAAATGACAAGTCCGATTAGGTAGCGAAGATCGATACTTGACGGAACTATTCAGGTGGCGAAGGATTCTGACCGCTACATGGAACGCATCCTACGGCTCATGCTATGCCGCATCCCACGGCAGTGCATTGAACAATGAGCCCACTTTATCGCGCCAGGAGGGTTTAATGTCCGTCTCACGTTCTGTAAACCTTTGCAACACCGATCGTCAACATCATGGGATTGTGGGACGTGGAAGACTATGGCACCATCGCTGATAGGGCTTGCTGGTCTATGTTCGCAGTTACAGCTTGCGAGTAGCCCTCTTATGTTGCGCTGAATACCAGCTAATTGTCTTGTAGCTTTCGTGGCGTTGAGAGTCGGCACTCGCATATCCAGCAAAGGCGGTGGCCTTGGTATGGACGACTATATCACCGTATTCTGCGTCGTCGTGATGCTCGTCACCTGTATTCTGATCACAATCGGCACCCAGTACGGTCTTGGACGAAGAATGGAGGCTATCGATCCCCTGTTGATACCGCGAGCTCTCAAGTGGAATGTAATCATCAGTTCGGTACTGATATGGACGTTTTCGCTACCCAAGTTCGCCATTATCGCTATCCTCAAGCGCATTCTGGACTATGGCCTCAAGACGACGATACTATTCTGGGGCCTCGCGCTCAGCTCCCAGGCCTGTATATTGGCTACCTCAATCTGGTGGTACAAGCAATGCGATCCGGTTGAATTCGGCTGGGACAGAACCATACCTGGCGGAACATGTGCCAGTACCAAGGTCATGTCAGATTTGGGCTATTTCACTTCGGCCTACTCTGCCTTCCTAGATGTGTTCTTTGCACTGTACCCGATTCCATTCATTATGCGCCTCAACATGCCGCTCAAGAACCGTATCCTGGTCTCGATGGCGCTGGGCCTCAGTATCCTGGCCTTCATCCTCACCATCTACAAACTCACAATCTTTGGGGAGATTTTTGTCGTACTGGCGGAGAACCCGACTTGTGAGTCGTTTACCCCACGAATTTCTCAGCACAGAACTAACTTTGCTAGACCCGGTTCCGCTTCTCGATATACTGGGTCTAGGAGAGGGTTGCATTCTCGTGGTATGCTCCTCTTTGCCCACGCTGGGCCCGCTCTTCCGCTTGGTCCGAGGCAAAGTAAGGACTCTCAGTGGCAGTAAGAACACCAGCCAGAGACGACGCAGCAGCGCCACCCACCGAGGGCTATCTAGCACCAGCGGAAGATGGGATAAACTCCAAGGGCATCAATCGGGTGACGAGGAGAGGACATCGAGCCACGCAGGTGAAAGCATCGATGACATCCCGCTTGTTTACCACGGCGCGGACCAGATCCACAAGACACTTGAGTTTGAGGTGACCACGAGTGCAAAGGGTGACCGACGGGCGAAGCCAATTGACGATCGTGACACTTAGCTTGGTGTCAATGTGGGGGCCAGTACTTCCTCTAGGCATCTACACGCGCCATAAGGCAGCAGCATCGTGGTGATGACCTGATTAGGCAAGCTTTGGTGTTGTTGAATGTTGTTGCGGTAATGTTATCAAGGTGAAGAACAGTGGAAGAATGCGACTTGAGCGGGAAACAAGAGCAACATTGGATTTCATGTTTCCACAAGAAGTCTCATGTTCCCTTAGTGAGAACCTTATTCCATGTCCTTGATACAGGCTTTTCAGCAACACCAAGATTCAACTGCTACAATACATACCAATCAGTAGATCCTGCCAAGGTCGCTCGCACGTGTCCAAGGGACTGTATGCCAAGCACGACATGCCGAAAATGGCGTGAGAAGTACGTGGGTGGCCGAACAGGTGGGTCTGCCCCTGAGATACCCTTGCTCACTCCAATTCCGGATACCGTGTCCTCAACTGATCAGTGCTCACCAATTCAAACTGCACGGTATCAAATCGTGCGGCGTATTCAATGTAACTCAAGAACAATCACTGTATCGAGGAGCCGCGTGACCAGATGATACCTAAAAAGTTTGGCCATCCCGATTACATAGGGTTGCTGAGGACAGATTACGTATTAGGAAAGGTTCATGTAAGAAAAATGGACCTTCGTATGCGCTTAGCTCTTACAAGAAATCTGCTAACTTCTATAGTATTGGGAACCCTCTAGTCAACCGGCAGACATGGTCAGAATCCTGCGGTAGATAAGAACATTTCACTTTGTCAAATAGTAGACCGCGTGCCGTTTCCGTTGTTCCTGCATCGTTCCGCAGAAGTCAATTTCTATTTCCAACATGGCATCAGCAGACCAACTTATCGGAGCCCTGGAGGGCCTCGACGCGAACTCCTTCGTGAACGAAGCAGAGCGCGTCCGTGCCATGGACGCGCTGTCGCTGGCCTTGAGCAAAGTACAAAAGCCGTGGGACATTGTTTGGCAGCACTGTTGGGTCAACCCGGCCACCAATGCATGCGTCAAGACGTTGATTGACGCGGGTGTCTTCAGCAAATGGATCGAGACGGGAGGCGGCGAAAAGACTTGCGCGGAACTGGCCGAGTTGACGGGTGCTGATGTAGTGCTTGTTCGTAAGTTGCATATCTACTTCGCTTAACTCAAGATGATCATTCTGACGGCAATGCAGGACGTATGATTCGGCAAATCTCTGGGCAGAATCTTGCCATCGAGACCGCCGAGGACACCTATGAACCTACACCGTGGATACGCGCTCTTGCTGAAGATCAGGCCCTCGCCAATGTCTATGGTGAATTTTATGGCTTCGTCAATTCCCCTATGTTCAGGACTTTGCCTGCCTACCTCAAGAAGACGGGATACAAGGTTCCTACTAACCCCAACGACTGCAACTGGCAGTTCATGAAAGGCTCGAATGAAAATTTGTTCCAGTCCCTTGGCGCGAACCCTGCCGCTGCAAGGGAATTCAATGATGCCATGGAAAGCCACTCCAAGCATAACCTGACGCCCTGGGTTGATGTTTACCCAACCGAGACTCTTGTAAAAGAATCCAAGCCTGACCGGCCCCTAGTTGTCGATGTCGGTGGTAGCAAGGGTCACGACCTGATCAAGTTCCATCTGCGCCACCCTGATATCCCTGAGGGCAGTCTGGTGCTTCAAGACCTGCCCGATATTCTCAAGGAGTTGACAATTGACGACACCATCTCCATCCACCCACATGACTTTTTTGAACCACAGCCCGTGAAGGGTGCTCGTGTCTACTTCATGCACAACGTGCTCCACGACTGGGAAGACACACAGGCGAAGCAGATTCTTTCTCACCTTGCTGGAGCTATGGAACCCGGATACTCAAAGCTGCTCATCCACGAAAGTTTGGTCAGCTCTGTGAAGCCGCTCGCTCGTGTGACAACGTCCGATATCACCATGATGGCGTGCCTTGGTGCGAAGGAGAGGACGGAGGCTGAGTGGCGGGGGCTGGTGGAAAGTGCGGGATTAAAGGTGCTTAACATCTGGAGACCACCTCACTCCGTGGAAAGTGTTATTGAGGCAGAGCTAGCTTGAATCGCTATTAAGATAGTTGCTACGCCTGCCTCTTGCTTTAAGGCGGAATACAACCTCCTTGATTCTTCGACTGACATCATGCTACGCCCACTGCCTACAAAGCCGCTTTTTCCTAATGAAGATTTGCCGGCCCTGTCTGCAAATGACCACACATATCATTGTGTGCACATTTATCAGGACGATCAGCACGAATCCGTGACCGAATCACTTACCTCAAACTTTGTCTCAACGTGTATATCGTTCGGGATTGAAGCATTGGGTATCTGGACACAAAGCCTTGGCGATGTGTGACACTTGTGGATTCTCATTAGCATGCAATGTCACATGTATCAACAAACGTCGATGCCTAGGTAAAAGTTTAGACAGTTTGCACAGACCGACGCCTCACTGCAGTATTCAGGTTGGCAAGTGTCTCGCGTGTCCCGGTACATGTCGTCGCGCCAGCCACAACACGATCATCACTATTGGAAGCTGAAGATTGAGTAATGGCTGTCTCAGCAATGAAAGATGGACTGTAGTCTGATTTGGTCACTCCTCGACCTGGCTTGGTTCCACTGGAATCACTACCTTCCATGTGGGCTGACTGGAAAGTGTCTGTATATTGTCCCCAAGATCTAGCATTCGAAGAGCTTTTCCTGGAGGCATTGCGTCCCACCACGTCGTCAGTAATACTAAGTTTCACAGTGCCTTCGCATCTATATTAGCATCATCTTAGGCAAATCATGTGCTTGTCAGGTTGTGCGATTGCTCCACACAAAGTTGGAGGTGGCTTGTCTTTTCGTAGGGTGTAGAAAGAAGTGTTCAAGTTTTGTAATGTAGTTCTCCGGATAGGTCGAAGACGGACGACAGACGCCATGTGCTCAACACAAAGAGACATGACGCATCCTTTTTATCTCCTTCGTGGGCGCCGTGAGTCAACAAAGCCAATCGCTCGTATGGGTGTGGACCGTGCTACCTCTTTTGATTCGAGCCGTTACGTGATAAGTCTGAAAGAGGGGCAGGCGCAACGTCCCGTCCCCACCTCCATCTCCGGTGTGGAGGGGCACTAACCCAGGGTGGAATAGCTCTAGCTGGGCCTATTGGCAGAGTCAATTACTTCACAACTACCTCGACATCTACACCACCTCCGCTGATACTCACTCCGGTAGATGCGTCCCACACTCGTACCCCAGGATCACCGATCATGGGTTCACAGCCCATCCATATCACGTGGCTCCGCTCTGGGCCGGGAGAACGACAGCCGCGCCCTGTCTGCTGGCTGACCTGTCCGTTCCCCTTCGCATCTTCCATGTAAACCGCAGTCGGCCTTCGCTCATTCGCACATGACAAGGACATGGTGGAGACCAAGGAAAGGATTTGCGGTTGACCGGCGGCGAGAAGACTACATGGCAAAACGGCCTTCAAGCTAAGCATCGCATGACCCTTCTAAGTAGAGCCCGCGCACAGCAAGTTCACGACTGTCGGAGCTGGTTTCGCCTTCTCCTGTGGATGTCATCGCAGACATCCGTATTTAGACTCGGACGGGTACACAGGCTTCCTCATGCCTTCTACAACGACCCTCAAGATGTAGGCTGGAAATTCAGCTAGGGATGGCACGAGGCGCTTGTTATTGTGGCTACTAAAAAGTGCTTGATCCAAATCGGATTAAGGCCTTCCCCTCAGGTAAGCCAAGAAGGCGTATTAGGCCAAGAAGGCGTATTGTGCCAAGAGGGCGTCTTAGGCCAAGAGGGCGTATTAGGCTAACAGAAGTAGAAGTAAGAGATGCTGATAGAGACTAATATTAGGAGGATGAGAATCGAGCGATGGTGGCAATCATTTCGTAATGGTAACTAATGTCTAACACATATTTACGCCCTCCAAACGCGGCGGTGCATGGAGCCCGTCCGCCCTGGTGATCCTAGAGCAGCTTGTGGAGGTATTCGGAGACCGAGGATTCGATTATTTACTGTACTAGAGGTTAGATAGGGCTTACTTGACGTAGTAGCCCGCGTAGTTGTTGCTCTTTTTGTATTGTCCAAAAGCAGGGACCGGTCTGGTTAACGACTGTGCCTTGCTCCCACAGCATGACGTTCGATCGATTTCTTGGCTACTCGATTGGCAAGCCGCTATTATGCAAGGTCCATGCTGTGCAAAAAGCTTACTTGCAGAGGGCGAGTATTGATCTCCCCAATAAAGTAACACGGAATAGGTATTCACTAGGAGAAACCAACAACTCGCACAGATCAGATTCTCCAGCGTCAGCAGGCTCGCTGACTACATCGCTTGATAGAAGGATCGTTAACGGCTAGGATTACAATACTAATGGAGTTCAACGTCATCAGGTATCATCAAGACCGAAGGCATGGTCTCGCGAAGGCTCCCAATCCTTCAGCTGGACGTATAAAGATACTCTTTCCCCTCGTGAACACTACTTATTCTACTCAGAAGATCAACAACTGCACTCACTAGCTTACCATCCTGTTCTTACTTAGCCACGACGCTCAACGCATTCTATCTATTCCATATCTCGAGACCGAAGACAAGACCAGTCAACATGCAAATCATCAATATTGCTATTTTGGCTGCCACCTTAGCCACCGTCGGGGCACATCCCTGGACTCAAGACGCCAGTGGAGCATGGGTTGCCAACAACGCATGGCGCGACGACCTTAATGGCGGTGAGTTGCTACTTTGAGGAAGCTTCGGCAGGTTACATCACTGACACGATTACAGTCCACAAGGTCCACGAGTCTTGCGCCGAAAGAGACGGGTCTAGAAATCTGCCTGATGGAGCGTTGTGCGGTTACTCGACTGATGCCAACGGTGGCATGTTCCACGGATGTAAGTGCTCTGGATCCGGGGGCCTCAAAACGAGGAAGCCTTTCTGACGAGATTGCCGCGCTCAGACTGTTATCTGGAAAATGACAAGCTCGATTGCATCCAGGGATCATGCCCTGATCCCTTCAGTCCTTGTCAATACTTAAATGATGAAGGGATCTGCGAGTTCGGCTATGCTGCGTGCCTGCAGAAAATGAGCTGCAGCGGTACATCCGGGCAGGCTGACTGTATCGGAACTGCTACAGGTGAGTTTTTCCATGAGATTTCAGCCTGAAAAGAGTGTGGCGTCTTTACTTCCATTGAGCTGTAGCTGATATAAGAATCCTAGGATGCTCTGTATGCGATTAACACTGTGGCCAGTGAGAGCCCGGTCTAAAATGCAGGGATCCCAAGTTTTGCGGTTTCTTTCAACTTCGCCTTTTGTTCTGCTTTCTGGCTTGCGTTCCTATGAAAGACTTTCCGCTGGTCACTGTAGACAGCAAGGGAGTTCACTCCCCCTTCGTCTTCACCGACCACATGTCTCAGCGACTCTGAGCTGATGCTATCAATTGGAGGATACGTCTAGTTGCAAGTTGTTTTTCAGAGTCAATCTCAACTATCTACGCTCATTCCAATACACTTATTCGATATCTATAACGGATATATCAGAAGACTGCAAGATTACTCACGACCTGACTAAAGTCGCTCATCTAGGCGACTCTTCTGCATCTGACTCCTGTCACCACGCTGCGATAGACTTCTGCTTGGTGGCATGTTCTTCCCTAAGCCTTTCATTTCGTATTCTGCGAGCGTGGCTGGAAAATCACCTTGTTTCTGCCTTTGCCCTCGTCGTTCTTATCATCGCATCTCGAAGGGTGCTGCTTTCATATCCAGGTTGTAGCGCGACCGCAGCTCGAAGAGCAGGCCTCGGGGCACCGAAGGAGCAGCGTAGTAAGGAAAAATCATGTTGGGACATGTTGAAGGCTTTTTGAATCAACTCTGATGCATCCCAAATCCATATCGCGGGAGGTTGGACGATCCAGAAGTCATACTTGGAAGCCGCAACGACCGCACGCGCAAGACCATCTGTGTTGTGGCACGGCCGCAGACTGTAGTGTCATGAACGAGGTTATCCGCACAACGATTGTCGCAAAGGCTCTTGTGTGGCGCTAAAGCTTTTTGGAGTTTAATTGGTAGCGAGAGAGATGCGGATGAAGACTAGAACGAAAGTAGTGTTAGACTCAAGTGAAGAATTGGAGTAGGAAGTTAGTTGCTTGGACCCACGTGTTCGCGCGTCGATGCATCGTCATCGGCGCGCTTGCCTTGCTTGGCCGAGGTGAGCCGAGGTCGTCATCATCAACACAAGCTATCGTCACCCCTGCTCAGCCCGCAGTTCCATGCTCCAATTCTTGCTATCAGAGAGTTGTGATGTTGTGAAGGAAGGTTGCGATGTTCACCGTACCACGCTTGCACAGCGCCGCAGGGTCCACGGCGACGCGGTTCTCGCGGCTGACGTCAGAAGCCCAAAGAGCGCGCGCGTTTGCGACCCCGCGCTTTCCATCAACACGGCAACATTCGGTGTTGACGGAACCATCTCCGTCAAGACCATCACTCCGGGAGAGGACGACCGATAGTCTCCAGCCCCTGAAACGCAACTCAAGATGCATTAGCGTAGCAGCTCCACGCGAACCAACAGCAGGAAGTGAGCCTGGCATCGATGTCACAAATGAGGATGCATGGCCTCAATGGCGTCAGAAGGTGCAATCACAGATTACAGCTGTCGACTTCTCTGCCGACAGGATCGAGAAATACGAGCTCAACAATGAGATGCTTCGAAAATTCCTTGAGAAGCCCCGAGAAGACTGGGTGACTTGTCGATGGATCAACGGTAAGGAGCCGGCGATGTGGTTTCGTCAAAGCAGCAGGCTGATCTGACTCGACCTACAGTCAACGGACTGAGCTGGGATGTGGTTCGCCTTCTAGGCGCGAAGCAAAAGCTACACAGCCTAGCTATCGAAGACCTGCTACACACAAGGAATCGAACCAAGGCAGACTGGTACCCTGAACATGTCTTTGGTATGTTTCTCAAGTCTGCGGAGGCTTGAGAGTGTATGTTGACTGGCAGACAGTTCTTTTGACTCTGCAGCGGCTGCTGCGCAAAAACGAAGGAGTTACAGACGGGCAATCACAAGCACCTCCAAGACACGTCAGCACGAACAGTCCAGCTTACCGGGAAAAGCACGTACCTGCGGAGTATCGGCAAGCTGTGAAGACATTGCAAGCGTATCGTACTGATGCAGATCCTGAACGGACACGCTACATGGAGGAGCATTCTACGCTGAACCCCAAAGGCCTCATGGTCTCTGTGGAACAGGTGTCAATGTTCCTGCAGAGTAACAACACGTTGGTATCGTTTTTTGAGCACTCTGCCGATGTAATTGAAGAGCCTATCTTAAAGCGATTGTCATCACCAGAGACGGTTCTGAGGCAAAGCGGCGATGCCAGTATGGTTATGCATGCAATTATCGATGGAATTGTTGACCTTGCCATTCCAATCGCCGCAGCATATGAGGACAGCATAGCCGAGCTGGAGCTGGACGTCCTGACGGACCCCAGTATTGCACACTCAAAGGCTTTGTGAGTCTTTGCAAGCTTTGCGATGACGACAGACTGCTCACACTCCCAGGTACATCCTTACATCCGAGCTCTCACTCCTTCGATCCCAAATCGCTCCGATCACCAGTCTCGTCAACGCCCTCCGCCAACACAACTCGAACGCTCTGATGCAGACGACCAACTCCTCTCAAGGACCCTCATCGTCTCACATCGCCAACTCTCCACCTCCGTACACGCCCAAGGATCCGTCGACAGCCTCCATCACCATCACAACACTCGCACACACTTACTTTGGCGACGTAGAGGACCACTGCATCACCGTCACAGAGTCTCTTGAGCGCATGCGGCGCTCTGCAGACCGCATGATCAACCTCATCTTCAACACGATGGGAGCATACCAGAACGAAAGCATGAAGCAGTTGACCTTTGTCACAATCCTGTTCTTGCCAATGACCTTCTTGGTGGGCTACTTCGGCATGAACTTCGAAGACATGCCGTGTCTGAAGAACAGCGATGCATACTTCTGGTGGCTCTGTATACCAGTGACGGGCACTATGGTCTTGGTTCTGATGTGAGTCTGCCCGTCCTTATCGTTGATGTAAGGTGCAGTAAGCTAACTTTGTGCAGGCGGCAACGAGTCTGGCGTGGATTGACGCGGTTCTGGCGGCGGAGAGATGCCGCCAAGTCGCGCAGGGCTAGATACTTGAAGGAACAGAAGTGGTGAACGCTCAGAGGACGGTAACCCCAGTATGTATGAGCAGCGACTGGCGATGCATTAAACTTGGGTGACTTTCCATAACTTCCAGGAGGTAGCACCTTTTGCAATTATACCAAGATCGCTGAAGAGATGGAGTTGAGATCTTGATAGGCGCGAGCAACTTCAAGTGACATTTTATTCGGCTGAGGCCAGACAATATGAGAGTAGAATTGCCAACAGAAGGACTACTAAGATAGCAAAGCTTCAAAATTGAGGTCAGCTCCAAATCATGGATAATGTGACAACGACAAGGTAATAATCTTTTTGCACTCTGATATGCTACCGAGTAGACCTTGTTCACTGCCATGTGACAAGGATTTTGGTTAATATTGAGATTTCGTGAAATGATCTGTGTTCGAAGAGAATCCTTTCCTGGACCACGGGTTTTCCTTCAGGCAGGAGGGAATGCTATGGTTCAAAAGGTCTCGTCGTCGTAGTCAAGCAATACATCCCACACGATCTTGAATCTCTCAAAAAATTCTGTAAAGTCAAGCTCGCGCACCCAAGACTTCCAGTCCAAGTCTTTCAGAAACTCGAGCTCGACGAATTGGATATAGTCGAATGGCATACCTACAAGAGATTCTAGTGTTTCAGGCCACATTGTGCCGTCGCACAGATTGCCATACGCAATCTTGACAGCGACGCCAAATCTAGCCGCCTCGATGTGCGTAGGGAGTTCATTTGTACAACTGTCCAGGATTCTGACCTTGAGGAAGAGGAACAAGGCGTAGGGAATGACGTCCTTACTTATCGCGTAGATTTCACTGCTGGTTTCCAGCCAGCGTGTGATGCGTGCGCATGTGGCTTGCATAGACACGCTGGGTTGGATTCGTGGATCCATAGGGCTGAACTTGGCCAGGAGTATCCTGAGCTTAGTTTCTGACGTGGCGGACATGATGTCGTGTAGGAGATTGGGGGGAGCGCCACTGATGAAGCTTGCTAGTCTGGTCAATTCGTCTCCTAGAAAGTATTGGGTGATATCCGCGGTGGGCACTCTGCCTGGGTTTGAGCGCGGAGTATATTCGAGTGCGGAAGCCATACTTGCCATACCATACATCTTCTGTCATTGTATTACTAGTAGGTGAGAGTAGACTTTAGTACTTGGGGTGCACTGGGTAGACCGTCGTTCGCTGCATTGTGAATGAATCCACGCTGTGCCCTCACAGAAGGCCGCAGGCAGTATTCTGCTCTGAGAATTTGCACCGCATTCTAGCCGCCATCAGAGCTGGCTGACATTGTCATCAACCCTTATGGTCAGATTGTGTTCTTGGAATCATCGCCTAGGATGACTTGGTTTCTTCACAGATGAGGGTCTATTCTGCTTTGGGCTAGATCTCCCGGCGCTCCGCAGCTTCCCGAGCTCTCTCCCCGCATGTGCGTCTGCGCGTCCTCCATGCACCCAATGGCTGTCCCACTGCCACCTGCCTCGAACCTCCACGCCATCCTCCTCGTCACCAAATCGCGGTCGCTCGGCCCTCGCCTCGTATTCCACTATCCGCCGCTATCGCCGTCAGCAGCCGCTCTCGCCGCGGCCAAAGACCCAGCCTGGTTCCGTCACGACACGTCCACGGCCAGCGTTGACTCGCGAAGCTCGGATAGCGACTGGGACAGCAGCACCGACTCGGACGATGAAAACGATATCGAATTAGGCAGCCGCACTAGTGGCGGCCGTCGATCGGGAAGAACCTTGACTGGGCGGGTGAGCGACAAGGACAAGCTGGGGTCAGGGCTATGGGGCAGGCAGGAGACGATTGACGAGGAGGATGCAGATGACGACGATGACAAAGAAGCTACTGGAAGTCGGGGCAAGGGCGGAGACCACGACTGGGGCACGGTGCTCGGCTTCAAGACGGATGCGCTGGAGAAGATGCTGAGCCCCAGCAAGGAGTACAACAAGAAGCGATTCGAGCTGGGCGTTGAGAGCATCGTCTTTCTGGGCGCGCCCATGTTCGTCCGGGAAGACGGGCTCTGGAAGAAGACGAAGCGGAAAAGGAAGAAGCGATCGGACAAGCAAAGACTTGAAGATGGCGATCTGATGAAGAATCTCACAAGTGCCAGCGATGACGACGACGACGCCGACGCCCCCGAAGCGCCTGCGAAACCCGTCCCGGAGCCGTTCAGAATGCCCGAGGGATTCGAGCCAGGCTACGGCCATGGTTCCATGTCCAGCGGACCCTCAGGCGCTCCCTCAGAGGCTGGATCCGACGCGCGGAGTAACTCGACAAGCCACGACAACAACAACAACCCCGACATGACCATGTTCAACGTCGTCTTCGTGCTGAATCCGCCTGCACTCGAGTACCAGCAGCGCGTCAAGGAGATGTACGATAACGTTACGCGCAAGTACGCCAAGGCACTCAAGTACGAGGAGGCGCGGTTTCAGTACGTTTGGAAAGAATCCAAACGCATCATTGACATCAAGCAGCGGGCCAAGGAGACCAACGAGTCTCTGACGGCGACGTGGAAGAAGATTGTCAGCACATCACCGCTTGCCAAGTCCATCGCCATCATGTTCGATGCCATCTCGCACGACAAGATAGCTCACATCCACTTCGACGCGACGTTCAATACATCCTTCCAGATTCCACAAGCCGATTCCACGCCATACCTCCCCACCGCCATCGAACCTCAGATGCCAGGCCTATGGCTTACGACCTCGAACGTTATACTAGAGGACGACGATGCACCCATGACGCAGCATGCCGCCCTGTTGCTTCTGGAGGATGCCGAGGTGCTGATCAAGGACCTCGGCGGCGACGCTGGTGGGAATGCGGCGGCTATCGCCTTCTACATACGCAACATCGTGCCCACCAAGTCGCTACTGAAGATCTCCAAGAAGCATAATATATCAGCGCAAGACATGGAGTACATAGCCAGTCATCTCGTCTATTGGCGGCGCGCACGTCTTATCGCTCCTTTGTCACCACGCGACACGTACATCGTCAGTCCGAATGCCGATATGACTGTTCTCCCGGCCGCGATTTCAGTCTACGCACAGCGCTTCCCTACGTTGCCTACCCTACCCAAGGTACTGAGCATGCTTTCCGGTACGCCCCGACCGTACAGAACCTTTATACCCACCGCCGAGCATCGCGATGCCTACATGGAGATTTTAGCATGGCTTATGCGTGGAGGCTGGGTCACACAATTGCGCACATTTGCCTGGGTACGGGTAACGCCTGAGATCAAAGCGCAAGTGGCAGCCGAGATTGAGCGGGAAGAGCGTATCAAGAAAGCCGAAGAGGCGCGCAGAGAGTTGATGAGCGACAACGATTCAGTAGCCGACAGTCTGCTCTCCGACAAACGAAGCAGTTTGCTTTCTCTAAACTCGGTCAGGACCTCGTCCCCTCTGCGACGCACGCGGCGAGATGCGGATGAAGACATGGACAGCAGTACCATACTGAGCCCGCGTCTCGGGTCGACAGCCATGTCACGGAACTCTTCTGCTCGCACCGGGTCTGACGCCGGCAGTACGAGTAGTCAGCGCACAACCATCGCGCTCAACCCATCGCAACGAGCAGAGTCACCAACTTATCTCGGGCTACGAGACGCAAAGCCCCATCGTCCGTCACCGCTCCATCTCAAGCCCGCCTCGCCATCGCCATCGCCATCCCGCACCTCGATCGTCTCACCGACATCTCCCGTCGAGAAGCTTACACTACCAGACCCCGCTTTGTTCACCCACACCACCATCCTTTCCCCACAAAAAGCATCATCTATTGAGGCCAGGTGGCTTGACAAGATTGCCCAGACTTTTGAAGAGACTGCGATGATATCGGCGAATCCGAGCCCACCGAAACATGCAGATGGTGGCTTTGGTGGTATAACGGGCAAGGAACTGCGAGAGAGCTGGCCTATGCTGCTGAGGCATTTGGACGGTAAGCATGCGATTGAAGATGTGTCGGCTAGAGAGGGCATTAAGCGGAAGAGAGTTGCTGTGCTCTTTAATGCGGTCAAGGAGAGGGGGTGGCTGGTCATTGCGCGGCATTGGTGAGTGGTGTAAATGATGCAGTGTGAGGTTTTTGATTCGATACCCGCGCGTTGTAGCTTTGTTCCATAGTTCCGTCGGCCATTTTTGACTTTGCATTGGTAAAGATTTACAACGCCTTGGAGATCTTGCGAATCAGGATTCTTCAGGGGCCATGCGACCATGTCCTTTGGCGAAGCGTGACCATGGTCTGCGAGGTGCGGCAACCAAGGTCACTATGATAGAGATTTCTATCGTTCTCTGGGAATTCTGGATAAATGTATATAATATCTTCTTCCCGTTCATCATTTTTCGTCTTCTGCATTAGACTCCACTGCGCAAGTATTCTTCTCTAAGCCAAGAAGAGGAATATATCATCTGTTTACACCAACATCCAACCATCCACCACACCAAGGGACCTTCAACTCCAACCATTACAACAATGCGCAACGTCCTCGTCACCATTTTGGCCACGGCCTCCACGGCCCTTGCCTGGTATGATCACCCCAGCATGGTCACCGAGGCACAAACGACCGATGCTACATTCCTTCTCCCCTCCTCCAGTGCGACCTCCCCAACTTCGACGGGAAGCGCAACCACCAGCGCACGCCGTCTCGTCACCAGGGTGACCAGGGCGCCCTCCGTGGACCCCACCACTCTGGCTACTATTGCGCGTTCCAACAAGGAAGAACGCGACGATCCACGCGTCTACAACAATGGCTGGCGAACCTGGATATCAGAGTACGATGGGCGCATGATCACCGTGAAGCCCTGTGTCAAGGCTACAAGGTAAGTAAACACTAATACCGCGTTTATTCCCCTTCGAGAAGCGAAAACAGAATTGGCTGATGTAGAATGCGCCCTGTTCTAGCCTGACTAATTACCACGGCACACACCCACTTACCCTTCTCCAAGGCAATAGATGTCGTGGCTGCAACCGTGTTCTCGATCCGAATGATGATGGAAGGTATAATGGAAGGTTTAGGGGCGGTCATGATGGGTGGCGCGATCATAATAAGAATCTTAATGATCCTCAGCTTGAGAATAAGTGTCCGTGAGCAGTGACATGGGAGGGAGGGGGAAATGTAGGGTATGGAGGGCTTGGAATGGCTGGAGTGGTATTGGGGTATCTAGAGTTGCAATCTTTCTGATGGATAGATTGCTATTACAGGTGTATTTCCTAGATACTTTATATTCGCTGTATGAAGCTGCTGTGATAATCGGAGCTCTATCCCTCTTCTTCAGATATAGATGGTCATATTGTTGGCTTGGTTTAGTTTTGGTGAGTTTTGTTAGTCACGTGAGTGGTATCTTAGAGGGTTTGTGGTACTGAGAGAACCACTTTGAGTTTGCGAGTTCTGTGCTACATCGAGGATCCAATAATCATGTGAAATCTTGTGGGTGGCTTCCGCATTATGCTATCCTCAGGCTGGCAACTTCGCCACGAAGAGTTGAACATCATTGAGAAAGAAAATGCCTCAAATTATTAAACTACTATAGGGGTAGTTGCTGCGCTCCACGATGATAGAGATATAGTCTCACACTGCAACATCCTTCACAGCGGATCTTGGATTGTCGCCCGGTGAAGTTGGCTTTCTCAGTGGCAGCCAAAGCAAGTCTTGTTTGACCAGCCTGATCCAGAGTTGTTGAACAACCGGTATGAATGCCTCACATTATCATGGTTCTGATCTTACGATTTGCCGCTGTTCCATTGGTTGCGCATCCAAGCTTGACCCTCATCCATGGATACATCCCTCTGTACCACGAAAACCTTGAACCGCAAATTTCGAGAAGAGAAGAACAGAACGTATTTAAAGTCGCCAAAGTTCTTCTCCAACTCTTTTCATCAATCTCCACAAACCGTTCTCTCGAGAACTCCCTTCGTTTTCCCAAGATACCAACACTACACCATGAGGTTCACGCTCGTCATCACCGCCCTCGGCTTCTTCGCGACGTCCGCTGTTGCAACCAGAGAATGGTCATACAACGACCACCGCAGAGCTGTAGTCCTAGCAAGCCTAGAGCAAGGTAATCACCCTGCTGCCCATACTGTTCTCCTGCTACCCCCCTCCACCTCTGTCTAATTCCAGGCCGGTCCTGTCTAACACCCCCAGCCAAAGCCAAGCATGCCGACCTCTGCAGGCGCTGGGACGGTCCCCGCTGCCTCGACGACGAAGACAAGCCCTCGCCCTGGGAAATGAACTACCTCGAACGCAAGACAGCCAAGATAGAGAAGCAGGAGGCTGAAGACGCGGTCGAGAAGATTCATGCACTCTGGAACAAGTGGAATGCGGAGCAGGCGGACATGTTGAGCAAGGTGAAGAAGGGAGGGAAGATGTATATGGCGCTGCTCGAGGAGGTATCTAGTCTCGCGGATGTCGATGCGGTTACGGGTGTTGATGCTCAGTGCCGGGGCTCGTGTTAGTGACTAGACAGTGTCAGGTGGTAAAGCTTGTTGAGAGCAAGATGGGGGTAAGTGGGACTCATAAGAAGCTAGATGTGTACACCGTCAGACCTTTTCACTTCTCGCGCATCTAAGAATGGTGGATGGCACCGAGCACCTTTACAACGCGTTGTGATAGTCATAGTACAATGGATGCAAATCACATGCTTACAAACCCTTCAAAATGCACTTCACTGCTGCATGAAGTCGCGACTACATTCTCGTTTCACAGCACTGTGCAAATGTGCTGTTGACATCAACCCGCCTCTCCCCAGGAATTAATTCCCTGAGTTAGTGACATGATCGACTGACGACCTCAACCACCACCGCAACAGCGTCCTGGCTGATATGACCACATCGACGTTTTCTCACAACGCCCTTCCACCCCTCAGCCCACATCAGCCGTACACCGCGCCCTTTCTTGCTCGTCTCAGTCTGTTCATATTGCACGCACCACTCCCCATTGTGAAGTCTACGCTCGACACAGCTACGCATAGCGACAAACTCTCACAGGTTGACCAGCATAGTGAGGTCTTTCAGCCCGAAGATTTCACAAGTGCCATGTGTCAACGGATATTGCGCCTGTTCAACGAGTTGGTCATCATGTTTCCTGGTACCACTCATCCCAGTCCAGACACCATCCCTCTTGCGCTATGTCTGCTTTTCCGATATCGTGTAGCTCTCGCTTCTACATCCCCACGTGAAGCCACAGCGAAGTATGACGTACTGTGTGCAAGCGAGCGCGTCTTAGCTCCCGTCCCATGCTACGTCTCCACCCCAGTTTCAGCCACACAGCTTAGTGACGCCACGCTCATTGCTCTTTCCGTGCACATCGCGTACAAGTTCCTTGCGGATGACAAGAAATGGTCAACCCTGCAGCATTGGGTGAGATTACTCGAGGCGAATAAACGGAGCACGTTGGAAGCCGAGAAACGTTTCTTGAGAACGATTGACTACGTCGTTTGGGTCCGACAAGAAGAGTTTGTGCATCTAAGAGATGCGTTTGAAGGTCTGTGGAACGTGGTACTTAGCAAGACTGCTGGGCCTGCACCACCAGACTTCGTACTAAAGAGAATACGGAAATTTACGTGAATTCGACCTGGCTCCGAATATGCTTGAGGTGGGGCGATAACATACTTCCCACACGTGGACACGTGGTCAAGCGCGTCCGTCATTGATGAGAGCACATCGCGTCGATTGACTTCCTCTCGAACAACAATGACCAAAGGACTGAATATGGACTACATCACGATATGCGTGCCTCCATCAATGGCAGATCTTCTTTCCAAGAGTGGTTTTGCATTAGGCAATATCTTACCGGGGTCCATGGTCATCGTCACCTACCATCTGCCCCTCGCTTCTTGGCCTGGACGCATTGGTATCGACGCGCATGATGCATTCCATCGCAAAAAGCAATCCTTGCACTTACGTCACTCCATCTCGAACGCGACTGATGATAACCCGACGACTGCGTTGTATTTAGCCTCTTACGCATGTGGCATGCAACGTTCAGAGAGACGTATCCCCAGCACGCATGCTGCTTCAGCATCCGTCATTGATCTTTCCCCGCACTCGCGGCATTTCCCCTTTCTTTTCCACCACCTGCATAAGCGGATATGCAATGCACGATCGACCCATAGTGTTGCCGGATTATTGGTGTTCCTGGACTGACTAGTGCAAAGGCGCGACGTTTGCGATTATATCATGACATCAAGACCCTGATTCAGTCTAGGGGTCTCCATCGCGATCTGCGAAATCCCCATGCTGCTGTTGATTCTGCATCATTAACTGCCTCGGAAGGCATAGGCTGACATGGCCTGGAAGGATCCACGAGATTTTTAGACTGGATTGCATCATGTTCCTGCGCCTTAGCGCGCGGCCCGTCCACGATGGATCTGAGATCTAACGTGTACGCGAGATGGACGCGTGAGATGTGCCACGACGCGTTGGCATCTTATGATGTGCCGTGACGTCGTGATAAATATGTCGAGGTCAGCCATTAATGTATAAGTATCCCATGTGAAAGCACTTTTTGTGGTCATCAACCATCAATCTACTCTCTTCAACAAGTACCATCTCGACCAACCACTCCCACTTTCAATCAAACATACATCATCAATATGGCGGACCAGCAGTACAAGCCCACTGGTGAGCAATACAACTACTTGCCTACTTCGCAAGAAACTGACTGGTAAACAGAGCACGGAGGCCTCAAGCAGGACGGCACCCCAGACAAGCGCGTCGGTACTGGCGGTATGTCTTCACGATCTCTCCAAGGCCGCAATCACGCATGCTAACATACGAGCCAGAGTTTGCCCAGGGCAAGGTCGACCCCCATGAGGCTGGAAAGCAGGGTGGTGCTACATCCGGCACTGGAAGCACCGACTCCTCCACTGGCTCTTCAGGATCCGGCGGCAGTGCCAAGGGCGAGTTTGCTCACGGCAAGGTCGACCCCGTCGAGGCTGGAAAGAAGGGTGGACAGACGTCTTAAATGCTCAAGCTTTATACCCGAGATCAATCTTTAGGACATCTCTGCTGCAAGATATAGTCATACTTCCGATCAATGAAGTTATCGCATACGCTGCAAGCTGAATTTGGCTGATAGTTGGTGCTGCTCACTTGACCCTGTAGTGCACAATGTGATCTCATGGCTTTGTCTAACATACGATGACCTCAAAGCGAGTGCAGCGTATCGAGTGATGGCCTAACAATAATCATCCTACTGCGAAGACTGGTCTGATGTTGATTCTTCTCTGTAAGCAAGCTCTCCCTATACGCTTTCCTTAAGGGCAACCTTGTGTATTACCGTTTTGCGCAGCACTTTTCAGATGCGACAACTTGAAAGTCTGGACCATGAATGATATTGACATCATCATGACTATTCAGATGAATGCAGTGTCGTGGTTGTAGTCGCGCAGGCTGTCGCTCGTGTACCCCGCAATACGGTTATAGCTAGCGTTCACCTAGCGATTAGTGTTACCAACGCTATTGTCCGGCACATCTTTAGGCTAATCACCATACTTTCCCATCGTATTTGAAATACGACGTATCCGCAAGCGCGGGGAGTGCCTTTGAGTCTTCCCGAGGAGGAGGTCTGATATGTATGGCAACGGTCATGGGGTTCAAAATACGACGTATCAACGATAGCATCTTGCGTGCAGCTTCGCTTACGGCAGTTGGAACAACTATAAGAGTCTCAATAGGCAGGGCTGGGGCTGCTGTAGTGTTTAACGGTGGTAAAGAGCATTCTTGAATCTTCACGACACCGTTTCTAACCCTCATTATCTCACGCGACACTAGCAATATGCGTGTCGCTAAGATCGTAACACTACTTTCCACGTCATTACCTCTATGTTCTGTATGGGCTGGGGATGCGCCTGTCCGAGTCCCTCTTTGTAAGCTACCCAAATAGCCAAGCACGGGTGTTTCGAGCTTGGTGATAGCTGACCAATTTCACTAGCTTGGACTGAGGCGGCAGTAAAAGCCACCCATTTTGTTTCTCAGCTTAATACCACTGAGAAGATCGACCTCGTCACTGGTAGTTATGGCTCCTCTCCAGCCCTACCATGTGTAGGCATGCTCGTGGCAATTGAGCGACTCAACTACACTGGCCTGTGCCTGTCCGACGGCCCCGCTGGTTTGTCGCGTTCGGACGGCGTCAGTGTGTTTGCTTCCGGTATCACAGTCGCAGCTACATGGGACAGGCGACTGATGTACGAACGCGGACTTGCCATTGGACAAGAATTCAGAGCCAAAGGTGCGCATGTTCATCTCGGGTAAGCAAATCTACATGCTCCACATACACGCGATTCTTGTATGTCACAATCCGGCTGCTGGCCTAATGAGTCGTCACGCTCAAAGTGGACGCAATTGAGAGGGCTTCGGACCAGACCCTTACCTTGCGGGTGTCGCAATGAACGAATCCATATTTGGAATTCAGGGAGCCAGTGTGCAGACCTCCTCATAGCATTACATCGGTAACGGACAAGAAACCTAATGTACCCGTTCTACCCGCGAAGATGGAACAGTAATAGAGGCGGTATCTACTAATATTGACGATCGGACACTCTATAAGTTATATATCTGGCCGTTCGCTAATACTGTCTATGCAGGGACAAAATCTGTCGCGTGTGGTTGCAATTGTGTTGACAACATTTACGCTTGCGCTAATCTAGAAATACTGAATCACCTTCTCAAAGACGAACTCGCCTTTCCAGGATACGTCGTTTCTGACTGAAAGACTACGCATTCGACGGTTGGAACAGTAAATGTAGGACTAGATATGGAGACACCTGGAACCACGAGTCCCACTGGAATCTTCTACTTTGGCGACTCGCTCGCTGATACGATCGAAGCAGGCAACATCTCACCCGCCCGCCTTGACGATATGGCGACAAGAGTTATGACGCCATACTTTCGGCTGGGTCAAGACGAGGACTTCCCTGTTACTGATCCTGCCAGCTGACCTGTCTTCCTCACTTACACCTATGGTCACCAATCGCTCTTGGCCGCATCCTTCCCCGAGGTCCCTGCTTGGGACGTTCGTGGCGATCACGCAAAAGGCATACGTGAGTTGGGTGCGGCTGGCACCGTGTTACTTAAGAAACTTGAACAACACTTTGCCATTGTCAAACCAAACAAGCTTTGGTCTCTTTGGTAACGATCTTCCCGATCCGACTATCGGTTCAATCTTTCTCGACTATGGTAACGCTGCAGTGGATTACCCGATGGGGAACTCTTGATATCGGCGGTGGATCTGGAACGGTACGACACACAAGCCTCGTTAGTCCACTTGAAGCCATTCGAAACAAGGTCCGTTCTTTAGGTGGGCGCATTCAATGGCTCTTCGACAATGACGAGATTGCGGACGGAAGGTTTCGTTCGATCTACCCGGTACCGCAGGTCTGCTTGATTTTCCTCAATGCTTTCGCAACAGAAGGTTCAGATCGGCCTGATCTGGACTTCCATTGGAATGCTACCCTTGCGGTGGAGAGTACAGCAAAGTTGTGTCCCAACACTGTCGTCGTCACACATGGCCCTGGTGTTGTGTTGATGCCTTGGGCTGAAAACGAGAACGTAACGGCTATTCTGGCAGCACATTGTCCAGGAGAGGAAATCGAGAACTCTATTACTGATGTCCTCTGGGGCGACGTAGAACCATCTGGTCGTCTTCCGTATTCTATCCCAAAGCCTGCAGCGGATTACGGTCCACCCATTGTGGAATTGCCTCGCAATGTCACTGATCCAGATGCATGGCAGGCAGATTACGTCGAAGGTCAATTGATTGACTATCGTCGCTTCGACGCGAATCACGACTTGGAGCCGCACTACGAGTTCGGATTTGGACTTTCGTATACCAGTTTTGTAATGAGTCATGAATTGAATGTCGAGCTTCGTGGTGTGCCTTTGACACCTGTCCCTGATAAGTCGAAAGGAATCGCACCGGGTGGACTCAGGGATCTCTGGACCGTGGTCGCTGTGGCTACGGTGAACATCACGAATAACGGTGGCCGGGCTGGCTCTGCTGTACCACAGCTATATCTGTCCCTTCCTCAGGAAACAACTCCTGCAGGCACGCCCGTGAAAGTCTTGAGAGGTTTCGAAAAGGTGCATCTCCTACCAGGTGAGACGCAAGCGGTGACGTTCAATTTAATGAGGCGAGACGTTAGTTTCTGGGATGTCGACAGCAAGACTTGGACCATTCCAGCCGGGTCGATTCGTTTCACGGCAGGGTTCAGCGCAAAGGACTTGCACGCAGTACGTGACGTTGAAGTTTTGGTCTAGATTCTACAACGGGAAAGGCATTGATCTATGTCTAGAGGAAATCTAATCGTAAAACATCGGAACTGAAGGCTCTTTCAAAGCTAGTTCTTCGCCCAAACCAAGCCTCCAGCGTTCTTGCCAGTACCCTCTTCAACGTACCTGCAGGTAGTGAAGCTCTGCCATAGATCGACAAAGAAGTTGCTCTTTTGCTGGATGTAGCGTTCGCCGAGGAGAGGAGCAATAGCCCATGTGGCTTCCTCCGCGTGGTAGAAGGGAATGCGGGGGAACATATGGTGGACGACGTGGTACTCAATGATACCATGGAAGATGTGGCGACCAATGAAGCCAAAGTCGCGGTCAACAGTGGAAGCAGCGCCCTTGATGAAGGTCCAGTTCTCGGCCTCGTAGTGAGGTGCGTCCTCGTGTGTGTGGTGAAGGTAGGTAATAGCGACAATCCAGTGGTTCATCCAGAGGTAAGGGAGACCGTATGCCAAGAGAGCGGTTGATGTGCCGACGCTCCTCGAGGCAAGGTAGATGGCGCTCATGGTGAGGATAAGTCCAACGTTGCTCAGGGCGACAAATGGCGCCTCTGAAGGAGTGAATACGGGCGAAGTCGGGTCCAAATGGCTTTGCTTGTACTTTGACTGGGAAGCCCGGTCGCTCTTGGTCAGACTCTTCGGTCCGGCACCGGCGTTCATCAAGATGTAAGCAGGCCAGCCAAGCACTTGGTGGAAGATAAGAGCGCCGACTTGGATGAGTGGTGTGTCGGCAGCGGCATGGTCCATGATCTTCTCCATGATGGATGGCTCGGTGGTCCTGGCCATGGCATCAGACTTTCGGTGAGGGACGAAAACAGTGTCCTTTTCCATGTGGTTGTGGTAGCGATGATGACGTGCGTGGCTGAACTTCCAGCTAAAGAACGGCACCATCAAAATGCTGTGGAGGAACCAGCCAGTCACAGCGTTGACGGTAAGGTTGTCAGAAAACGAATCATGGCCACAGTCGTGGGCGAGAATCCAGAGGCCGGTAAAGAAGCATCCCTGTACAAAGCTGTAGAGCGCCCAAAGCGGGACCGTGATAAGGGGCGAGGCGTCAAGTTGCGAAAGCCGGACGGCAGAGTAGAAGAGTCCGCTTACGATGATAAGATCGCGAACAACGTAGGAAAAGGAGCGGATCATGGAGCGCTCGAAGCACTTTGCTGGAATAGCGTCCTTTAGGGTCTTGACGTCTGGAATCGGAGTTGGTTTGACATCGTCGGCCACGGCAGTGAACCTAGTCTTTACAGGCGCTGCCTGTGTGCGGGACGTTGTTGTAATCATGGTCCAAGGAGGTGAGAAGGGAGGGAGGAGCGTGCAGAGCGTGCCGTGTCGCTACTCATCCTTTTGTACCAAGACGCGTCCGGGTGGAAGGCGAAAAATCTGCTCCTTGATGTACACCAGCCTAAGCTCAATGCACTCGACCTACGTTTCAACGTCGCGAAGAAAACCGTGTGTACAAGACACCGCCTCGCGTCCATGGAAACAGTGGGTCTCTAACCGAGATTTCAACGTCAGCGCACAGTCGGCACTAGCAGTCTAGGATGAACACGTTGCGGTGAGGCAAGGGGAAGAGGCAGGAATGCCGGAAAGAGACCATAAGCACGGGGACAAGCATGTAGTATCCATGACTACAGGCCAGTGAGCTTATCGCAAGCTGCGGGAGGTGTTGCGAGACTTGGTTGGTATCGCACTCGCACTTTCATTGTTCCAAAGTTCCTTCAGGGTCCAAGAGATGAGCCGCACCGTAACCGCATCGGGAACAGATAACACGAAGCCCCGTGGGCCCTGACGATCTTGTATGGGGCTCAGCAAGTCCAAGGCGGCCCAGGCATTGGAGGAAGACCTATCGAGATCTGACCGCCCCATTGACAGCCCGTCTAAAGTCGCGCCGCAAGGGGAAGGAGATGCAGCGGTTGGACGAAGCTGCGACACCGGGAGAGCACGCAGCACGACGTGGTCAACATCATCAGTGGGGACGTCGATATTTGGCCGCATGTATGCCTCATGCGGAGTTGCAATGCTTTGTTGTTGCATGCCCAACTTGACCAAGGTGTCTTGTTCGGTGGTATTCGAGCAATCGGGTAATTCAGGGTCTCAGGTCTGGTGTGTGGGCTGGGCTGCGCGCCCGTGGGCCATCGGCGGGGCAATCCCGCAGAACGTGCGCGCAAGCCTAACCTTGGTTACTCCTTGGCAACATGGCGGTAAGGTTTCTCCGCCGCCGTTGAGAATTCTACCAGAGTTACAAAATTCTGCCAGAGTTTGGCGATTCGGTGATTCGTTGGGGTATGGCTCGATAGACGTGGATATTGAGCTAGTAGGCAACATGGGTGACAAACAAGTTAGATAGTGATTTTCTACGTCTACTCGAAGACGTCGGTAGCGAACCTCTCGTTTCGCAGCCCCTCAAACCACTCCCTAGCCTTGGCATCGTCGGCGTCCCGGCCCTCCTTCTCCTTCAACCTCTCCTTCGCAATCTTGATAAGCGTCTCCTGCACCCCATCACCAACACCTCGCGATCCGCAAACGAAGAGCTTTGCGCCCGCTTCAAACTGTTCAATGACATCGGCGCGATCGTGATAGACACGATCTTGCACGTACTTACAGCCATGCGACTCGTCCGATTTGCGTGAGAAGGCATAACGGACTGAGACGGCACCCATGTCTTCCCAGCGCTTGAGAAGATCGGCGTACATGAGGTCGTTGGACGGTGTCCGGCAACCATAAAAGAGTATAGCGGGTGCTAGCTTGCGACCGGCAGCGACCTGAGCAGCGCGCTCTTGGATGAAGCCGCGGAAGGGCGCCAGACCGGTTCCTGCTGCCATCATGATGACCGGAACATTCTTTGAGTCCTTTGGCAGGTGGAAGGCTTGGTGTGAGGGGCGCACGCTGACGTGCAACCTGTCGCCTGCCGCAAGGTTGGCGAGGTAGTTTGTTGCCACGCCCACGTACCGACCCTGGCCACTGAGGGCTGGCGCGCTGACAACAGAGTATGTGAGGGTGACGTTGTTGGGATTCCATAATGGCGACGAGGATATCGAGTATTGGCGCACACGCATGGGTGGCTGCATCTTTAGGAAGACGCCGAGTGGCAGCTTCGTAGATGGGAAGCGCTCGAGGAGATCGAGAACGGAGACGCGTTTTGCAGTAATCTCGGCGCTGAAGGTCTCGTCGGCGAGTCGCTCGAGCTGCTTCTTCTCCGCTTCATCGGGTGTAGCTTCAGCCAATGCAACGACGTTGCGCTTGCTGGCGGGTTGGGCGAGTTCTACGTAGGCACCCAAAACATCGACAGCGCTGAGGGGCGTATCCGTCGGGAGAGTAGTGGGGCCAGCCGAAGAGATAGTCAGCATCGAATCCCAAGTCAAGCCAAAGTATCGCATCGCGCGTTGGACGTTCTCTTTGGGGTTCAATGGTAGGATAGCCAGGTAGTCGCCTGCGGAGTAGGTCATGCCTGATGGAAGGCTGATCTCGATGTGCCTCTTCTCTGAAGCATCTTCATTAGAAAGAACTTCAACTTCCTCTACACGAGCCTCGCGAACGTCTTGACGTAAAGTCGACGACCTTGGTGCTGTAACCTCGACGTCAAGCGTAGTCTCCAGCGAGCCTTCGCCATCGGCCTCCGTTGATCCGTACTTCTCGCGCATGGCTGGCCACAGTACTTGGTCTTCCCAGGTCTCGAAGTCGGTGAAGATATCTCCAGAGGCAGCATCAGTGCTGCCCCATTGAACCATTTTGGTTGCGCCACGCTCTTCGAGGGTAGCGTCAAGATATTTTGGTACCTTGTGGAAGGTCTTTGCCCAATCACGGTGACCACATCCGAAGACCGCATAGTTGACGTTCTCCAGCTCCTTGCCCTTCAAGGTGCCAACCCAATTGACAAAGTGTGCGGCATTGTCGGCAGGCGCTCCCTCGTATGAGGCAGTGACAATGACGATCGGCTTGTCGGTCGGCAAGTTCTCGCGTACAGCGTCCAGGGTGTCGACGACTGCCGCGTTGAAGCCATGGTTTGCGGCGTCACTGGCAAGTCGGTTGGCGAGCGCTTCGCATGTTCCCGTGTTGGACCCGTAATAGATGGCCATAGGCTTGCCTTTGGCAACTTTTTCCTTCTGCACACGTGGCGCCCCATTCGCTGGTGGAGGCTCGTTGAGAGTAGCCGACGCTAATTTGCGTTCGAGTGATGTGGCAGAGATTCCACTTCGGAGATGCGCGCGCATGTAAAAGTCCTTGGGCTTAATCGTAAGTGTCTGCTTGATTTGAAGCTGGTATGACGCATCCTCCATAGTGAAGTTGAAGTTCTGTAGGAGAATGGCAAGCACCAAGAGGGCTTCTTGCCAGGCGAACGGCCTTCCAATGCAGGCTCGCATGCCGTTGCCGAATGGCTTCCAGCAGTTGGGAAACTCGGTGTTGCGCTTTTCAAACTCTGCGTCAAGCATTCGCTCGGGGCGGAACTCCTCAGCGTCCTCGCCATATGCGACTGGATCGCGGTGAACCATGGGAAATAGTGCAACAAGTGGCGTGCCTGCCTTGACCGCATACTTTCCTCCGATCGTAGTGTCTTCCTTGGCCGTCATACCCACTGCGGGCGCCGTAGGCTGAAGACGGAGAGACTCACGTAGTACAGCATTCAGATATGGAAGCTTTGTCAAGTGGTCGACAGTAATTGGACCTTTACCAATAACATCATCTACTTCTTGCTGTGCCTTCTCATATGCTTGAGGGTTTTTCAGCAGGTAGTAGAAAGTGAACGAAAGCAAGCCGGAAGTCGTCTCGTGTCCAGCAATCAGGAATGTGATCATATTGTCGATGACACTCTCATCCTGTTGATGTTAGTGTGACCTCAGTCCCAGTAATCGTGTTTAACTTACCGTCATCTTCTTGCCAGTCTTAGAATCAACACCGTTCAGCATGCCGTTGAGTAGATCTTTCTTGTTGGTCGGGTTGTCTCTCCTCGTCTTGATTACATCCATACTGGTTTTGCGGAGCAGTTCAATATCCCTCCAATACTTTTGCGACTCGGCGCCATAAAACATCTGCGAGATGGGATCTCTCCTCGCACGGTCTCCACTGGTCTTGAGGAAGTCGGCCATTGACTCAACGAACGGGTGCATCTTTTGCTGGTAATACGAGTTGAACCGGTAGTCCATGGCGCAGAGAGCGATGGTATCGAGAGTCAGGCGTGTGAAGTCGTCCGTAACGTGAATAACATGCTCAGGACCATGTCTTGCCCACTTCATCACGAGTTGAGACGCAATGTCGTGCATCTCGTTGAACATGTTGCGAATGGCTAGCGGCCCTAGTTGTGGAAGCAAGACACGGTGTGCAATACCCCAATTCTCCTCTTGTGGTCCGTATGATGTGAACAGGCCATCGTGAACGCCATTCCGGACTTGTTCGAGTGATGCTGCTATGATCTTTGAGAATCGTTCCTCATCGCAGATCTCGTTAAGGTGAGCTTGGTTCGCGATGACGACACGCTCGCCGCCGAGATAGAATTTCCATATAGGGCCTACACTCGTTAGCCGTCTGCTTTCTCCGTGCGTGTCAGGGGGCCAGTTCACCATATTTCAATGTCAAATTGCACATGGACTGTGTAGGGTTTGTTGCGTCGATGTCTCCAATGTTGCCAACAATGGGCAGACCAGGTGGGCCGGGTATGGGCTCAAGATTCGCCATTGTGATGTAAATTACAGCAGTAGAAAGGAATTAGAAACGAAAAGGACCACGGTATATGAATGTTCGTGGATCGCTGAAGATGTATGTGTTGTTGGGATGTCGGGAGAGCTCGTTCTATCTATAATGAATCAGAATAATTAAGTCATGCCACGTCGTTCGCATAATGACGCACTGAAACAGAGCAAATCCTTTCGCGCGCCCCGAATGCTACCTCCTTGACGCGTTGGGACCACTTTGGTGCTTGGAAAGAAAGATGCCTCGGTCGTTGTCGTGGAATTCAAGCACGGTGATTTGTTGTTGCCGTTTCGGGTAGTCGCCGTGTCGGAGCTTTTCACGTCGGTGCACGGAGGAACTATGAGGTCGGCCGAGCTTGAGGCTGGAAGCACATGCAAAGCCACTGAATACACGAGATGGAATTGGAAGCCGAGGACGAATGCGATCGCAAAAGTTGATGATGGTGCTTAAGAAGGTGCAGCGTGTCAGAAACAATGTTATGCAACGCATGCGTAGTGCGACTTAGCATTGGGTCTATCTCGATTGGTTGCAGTACCGAAGCGGTGGGATGATGTGTGTGAACCAAATGCTGGCATCTTTGGCGATCGGATGTCTATTAGAGGTGCAGCCACGAGGTTTTAACGTTGTGGTCTTCGAAAGTCTCATCTACGAGGGTGCCGTGATATCATTCAAAGTCCAACGTATGTCATGTGTGTGCGTATCGCACAGGAATGTATCGTGGTCGCGGTTGCTCTCGTGCACTTAGAACGCCTATAACGCGGAGAGATCACGACCACTCGTACATTCCGGGAAAGAAGCAAATATTGCTTGCGCACGATCGCCTACCGCTCACCAACGCGAGATCAATGACCCTTGCCCAACAAGCCTCGGCCTCGAGCGAAGCCACAGGCACGTCTCCGTTACCACAGATGATCGCCCGCTATAAGCGCATCCACAACACGGCGAAAGCACCCATTGCCATAAGTGGTATCGACACCGCCCATCTTTCTGCACCCGCTTGCATGTTCACGAAAGGGCTTCCATCGCCGTTGGCCGGAGGATCTGGCTCATCCGACCCCGACCCCGACCCCGTCGCCGATGGAGGTGGAGATGCGGTCGGTGAGGCTCCCGCTGTCGGCGCCGGAGCGGAAGGCTGGGCAGTTTCGCTGCGCAATGACACCGCAGACGTTGGCGACGCACCAGCAACGGTAGACGTGACGATGCTGCCTGTACTGATGCCGGTTGGGTTCACTACTATGGGTACGACTATCTGCAATGTGTTGCCGTCGCCATCGGTGGTCGTCCGGGTTATGATAGTGCTAACCGGGCTTGTGAAGCCATCACTGTCATCGTCGTCGCTTCCGCTGGTGGTGGTGGTCGGCTTCGGTGCAGCGACCGTCGTCGTAGGAGGGGCACGCGTGGTCGATGGCGGTACGTAGCTACTCGAGACGGCGTCGTATGCATCATCCACCACCTCTGCCGGTATCGTACAGCCTATTGCATCGCAATACAGTTCTAGCGGGCCGAGGACGAGTTCGAGGGCCCAGTCGTCTGCATCGCAGTTGGTGACGGCGCACGCGACAGCGCTGGGGAGGTAAGAGGCGCTGCTTTCGCTTGTCTGACATATACCTGCACAATCGTCAGTCCACGCCGTAGTGGAGCTATAAAGGCACCAACTCACATTTCCTGTAGCCGCAACCCGCTTCTGTGTTGCCTAAGCAGTCCTGCCAGCATTTAGGTAGGCCTTGCAGCCACCAGTCCCGATGCGCAACGGCACCCAGCGCGAAGGCATGCGCAAACAATAGCCATTGCCCAGTAGAGGCGAACATGATTGTACAGTTGGCAAAGAGCGACGTGGTAGCGAGCGACAGCCGTGGTGAGGCAAAGGCGATTGCAGCCTTAAGGGGACCAGTCGTCCACAACCTGCTGTTCTGCGCCTACCACCATCACGTCTGTACTCACAGGAGTCGCATGGCGAGTGGCGCCTGCATCCTTTACTGGCCACTATCAGCCGTAACCAACCAGTGTGTGGCATTGATCGTCGCCGTCATCGTGTCTACTCGCTTGCGTTTCAGCATCGGGGAATATGCAGGCGACTCGGGAGTCCGCTTGTCCGCTTTCTCACCATAATCACACAAGCACTGTTTGTAAGACGATGCGCAACCATTGACACTTCGGGATATTTACGTTGACTATACGCAACTGCTGACTCTTGAATAGAGTGACGTCTACTTTGCATGCGGAGTGACCACGGTGAAGTTACCCCGACCTCCGTTCTTTGCGGCGTTCTCAATCGCGGCATGGTGTGCATCGAGGCTGAAGGTGGCGACCTCAGCGCCATTTCTTTTCCCAATCTTCAAGAATCCAGCTGTCACCATATTGATGACCAGTTGTGCTGTAGCGGGTTGGTACATCCACCTTCCCGTCACCTGCAAGTTCTTGTGAACCATAACCATATGTGGCAGCACAAGATCGCCGCTTGCGCCACCGCTCAAAATGACTCTCCCGTCACCTTTGAGGGCATGCGACGCCGCCGAGAGATACAGTGGTGTGGCGAACTTCCCAGGTGTCCAATCATTGTAGACGTCGACACCATCTTCAGGAGCGACCCCTTTGATCGCAACGGCATCGCTTTCTACGTGTCCCGTCATTACCACGTGCTGTAGGCGATCCGGACTCCCAAGTGCGAGTTTCATGTCTTCCAATTTCTGCTTATTTCTTCCCAACGCGATGACATTCGCGCCGAGCGCCAGCGCGACTTCCACAGCAGCGCCACCAAACGAACCGCCCGAAGGCCCAATGACGACGGTCTCACCAGCCTTGATATTTGCAGCCTCGATGAGTGCACCGGCCGCTACCATGTACACAGGGAGGAGAGTGAGATCCGCGGGAGTGTACGTCAACTCGCCCAAGAGACGTTGCTCATTCAGTAAAAAGCAGTTTTCCAACGGCACCTTTTGAAATTGTTGCAGTGATCCATCGCGCCATTCATGCATCAATTTCTGGTGTGCATCCGTATCACCGCCCCCATGATGACCCTGCATGATGATGATTTTTGGGTCGTCCCTGGCGCGAACCGTTGGATCGACGTAGACTAGATCTCCCGGCTTCATTTTTACAGAATCCGACCCAACGGCGTGAATGCGGCCAACGGCCCCTGGGTTTGGAACGAATGGTGGCTTGAGACAAAGGGCAGTGAGCTTGCCAGTGTGTACGGCATCCGTGTACGGGGTCAAAAACGTTGCTTCAATGCGGATGACGGCTGAGCCTTGAGTCGCAGTGGGTACGGGTAGAGAAACGACTTCCGAAGGAGAAGAGAAAGAAGAGAGCCAAACGGCGCGGTTGTCCAAACGTTCTCCCATCTTGCAAGTCGAAATGTGCTTTGAGGTCTACTTACTAGCAGGTGGGCTTCTCGTCTTATACATGGGGATGGCGCATACCCACAGATTGTAGTGACGTCCCACTCTTTTCAGTCTACCCCGACATCTGCAAAACCTCCGCAATGCTTTTCAGTCGTGCACCGGAGCCCGGGTTCACGACGCGCCGCTGTCGCAAGCATTCAAGCGCATTTAATACCGTGTTCTTATTGGAGGCGGTAGCATATATCGAGCGATCATACCCGTGTACGTACTTTGATTGGAGTTATGTAATCAGCAGCATGAACAGGTACTAGCAATGAATGCGCTATCGCCGGTATGTTTTAATGTAGTTCTACATGCTGATTGAGTATAGGTTGTCCGTTCGACGAAGCTTGTTCGCACATCACAGCACATCATTCGTACAACCGGAGTTGTCGGCTTAGAGCCACGCCGAGGGCGACTCTTACGATCTTCGATATATGGCGCATGCTCAGTACGTTTCATTCTGCGATGTATCTGCTCTTCCAGCGTGCAGGGCCATGTGCCCATCATTGTACTTTGTTGTGTACTGGTTTGAGATGAATTCTCTGACCGTCCAGCTGCAGGTGTTCACACCAAGAAACTCCAGCATCGAATCCTTAGCACTACCGCACATGCTGTCGTCGCCGCTCAACACCGAACGTTTCCAGGCTCCCAATCGTACCCGCCTTCGAGTGTCGGTATCTCTACACAGTATCGTCAAGTCGCCTGTGAAGTCAACGTCACGATCGTGTACGCCCTAGATAGAGCGCGCTCTGAAAATGAGAACAGGTATCTTCTGACCTCGCGCACACAGGCCTCTTCTGTTGTTCCCAATCGATATTTCTACCCAACTCAATCTCAACTTTAGCAAACTTTGCGAAGGTTCGCCATCAAACAGTCTGTTGTCGCGCCGGTGCGCAATGGCGTGGGTACCAGGTTGGGGTAGATACCAGGGCTCAGTCTGTGGCGCTCAATATTGCTATCCTTGCTCACCTTACAGTTCTGCAGAGGGGCAATTCATCCGCTGAAGAGTTGCCGGTTAGACATAAAAACGTATCCGAGCCACGAAGCATGCTCTGGCGTCGCATTGAAAGCCGGAAGTAGGACCTGTCACAATAAGGTTTCTTCTTCTAATTACGCACTACAACGCAGCTAATAAATCCTTACAAGAGGATGGAACATATACTAGAGTACTGCGAGAAAGACTCTCTTGAGAATATTATTGATCAAGCGCGTGAGCGCGGGCACTAGACTAGAAGCACCCTTGGGTTGGGTACTGCTTACACCTCTCGAGAATATTTGTTAGAGGCCTTGTTATTGTTTGAGAAGGGCTTCCTACTGTCAGCCTCTGTCTAACTTCCAATGCGACGCTACAGGCATGGTCCCTAATACTAGCTTACTCAGATATGTTTTCGGCGAGGCTGGACCCCCTAGGCCTTACGCACTAGACGCCACAAACCCAATCAGCAAGTCTCGTTCTGGATAAACGCAAGCCACTGTATACATTTCGATAGCTCGGCCCATTAGCTCGAGATTGAGTGAAGTGGAGTAACCGATATGGGCAGGTCAGGCTTTGTTGTGGCGTAGTGACTTGTCAATGCAGACCAACAGCTGAACAACATGTAGCAGCCTTGTCAAGAGATCTTGTCCTGAAGTGATACATTTGCTGCAGATCTTCCTAGAGCCATGGTTCAACGTTGTTTCCTAGTAATGTTCTGCCATCTTTTCAGCTCTGCCACCAACAGTCGAGATCGGGAAAGAGAGATACTCTAGATCAACCAGTTAGTGAAGTAACAACACAGAAGACTATTTGAATGGCCGGTTACGCTCTTCAACCATTACAGTTCCTTTAGATTACGCCTAATCAGTCATGCATTCCTTCTCCAGTGCTGTCTTTCTCTTCTCGTTGCTCTCGCTTTCTGTTCTTGAAGCGAGCGCGACTTCAGACTGCACCAGAATTCCTTATGCCTTATTCGCTCCGCTGTCCAAGCACAAACCTGCTCAGTCATTTTGCACGTCCAAGTACCCACTCCCACGTCCGACGTGTCTCGTCACGACGACTATCCCATCAACAACTACGATCCTAGTCACGACGAGTGTTGCACCAGTCACCAACACAATAACGGTGACTACAAATGAGCAAACCACAGTTCTTGCCACTGATACAGTGTATGTGCATCTTCTACCCATATCTGTCCTCTGCGCTCTAGCCTCCTGAATCGCATGTAAAACCATTGGCTAATCTGCAAACTAGTACCCCTACGCCGACGACTGTAACGGAAACACTCACCGAGACAGCAACGACAACAGCATGTCCCGCAGCAGCCTTGCAGAAGCGCACTATTGACGGGGACAAACTCGCGCCCATCTTCAGCTCTCTCCAGAAACAAGCAGCGTCCTTTGTCAAGACACTGTGCTCTTGCATCGAGACAACACCCGGCTGCAGCACCTCCACAATCACCTCTCGCCCAACAGTACCTGTGACTAGAACATCCACCATCACATACGTCCCTACAGTGACCGCCACCGTCACGCAAACTCTGGTCATCATCACCCGCACCACGATCACACTGGACCAAGTCATCGCCACTACATCAACGACCACCACTACAACGTCTACCTCTTCAGTCTGTGCCCCGGCTCCAGCGCAGACCACATGCCCTGGAGGAATCCGACCAGATAAATGTAACGTAAGCTTCTATTGCGATTCAGCAGCAACCTGCGCTTGCCTCGCCACGACTGAAGGTACCGCGGTCGGATGCGCTGATGTTTCCCTATTCGATATATCTTGCTCAGAGACGGTGCCGTGTACGAGCAGTGCGCAATGTGGTGCTGACCAGAAGTGTGTAACGAATTTGTGCTGCAACGATGGGCAATGTGTCACCATCAATACCTCGACTTGTACGAATGGGCAGGCGGTCTCTAGGCTCTTTAGATTTGTGCATAGAAGAGGTGAGAAGAGGACGGGTGGGAACCTTCCTTGGCTGGTAGACGAGTAGAGAGGATTAGTTAAACTTCTTATGTTTACGATGTTTTCAACGCTACAGACCCTAGCTACAAGTAGGCAAGCTACTGAAGATTCTTTGGGATTCTTCTCGAATGAAATCATGTACGATCTTGGGTTGAGACTCCTCCGTGTGAGTGACGATCCCCGAGTCAGTAGCGAAGCGCCGAGGCGGTGAACCCTCCGTATTGAGTCGCAGTTTCAACGACGATTAACAAGAGGCCAACTATGATGTCTGCTGACCGGCAACTTGATTCGATAAAGGGAGAGCGGTGTAGATGTGGCAGTGTGATTGCACAGCTACATCGCGTAGCTCATGATGCATATACAGCTCGCTCCACTATAGGTGATGCAGGAGGAGTAAAGGCTGTTACTACTTCAGAAAGATGTAGCCGGACTATAGGCGTTCAATCTAGAAATCGCGAGTGGGTTACGTTGATGGCAGTAGTCAACGCGAAGGGCTGGGCTGTCCCGCCCTTCTTCGTCTTCAAAGCCAAGAACCACGATAGCACCTAGTATCACGACAAACCAAAAGACTGGCAAAGTGGTGTTAGCGGCAACGGCTCAACAAGAATTGAAATTTGTTTAGCCTGGTCGCAGCACTTTATTAAGCATACCATGGCAGGTACGATGGGTAGCCATAGGCTGATTATTATCGACGGCCTACACCTCCTACATCAGCCGCTGCTGGATAGAACCCTGAAACACCACGCAACGCTCCGTAAGCATTGAATAGTGTATTAGTAACAAAGGCAAGATGCGTCACATATCACTTATAGGAAGCGATGAGGTTAGTAACTGACCTATTCCTCTTAGAGAGCAAGGAACGGCATGACCGCCCCTGGACTCTGATACCTTTGATACTGGCACAGACCTCACTTTTTTCGCAGCTAGTAGCCGTAGCTCACCGTCAGGTACATCAGCTGGTCCAAACTCTTCTGTCTTATCACTTTCTGATGCCAGAACCGTGGCGGATCAGCAGTAGAGAGATACTACGGAACCAGCTCTCCAAGCCGTACACCACGGTCGTTGCTCATATTTTCCTCGCACCGGTCACAATTTCTAGGGTTCAGGCAATATAGTAGCTCGTTGTGGCACCAAGACTGGTACCCACGTCATCATTAAGAATAGTACCAAGGTCCGTGGAAATTCGACAGCAATCACGATACTCCGGTGGACATCGGTGGCGACGACTGGATAGCTGAGAGCTGCATTATCAAAGCCAGAGTACAATCGCTTAGGCGATAGGAGTAATATGATCGTCCCCTCCCGGGGCTTAATCCTTGATAGCTATACAGCTAGTCGTTGTTTATCTTAGCATCACCTTCCACGCGGCTCGTGTCTGATATTCTTGGGTATATGATTCAAGTGCTAGGTTGTATGTTCATCGAGATCTGCGACCCATCGTGTCTCTTTGTCGAAGTCGCATCGTCCCTCGCCCTTGAGGTTGCCCAGCCCCATTTCCCGCAAATCTTTGAGTATATTGACAGCCTTACTATAACTTTCCTTCGACGTATAACCTTCATCAGTCAAGACACCTTGTAACTCTTTCCACAATTCCTGGCTCTTGTTGAAAGAGTCTGCCTCTTCGTCGTGTTGCCGTATCTCCTCTGATGAGAAATGGTACGGACATGGTTCGTTTGTATCAAAGTGACCCCACTCCCTGCAACAATGATCAGCCTGGGGAAATAATGGGAAATAGATCAACACACCTTTCAGCGCGAATCAAACATTCTTCAAAAGGAAAGAGACAGTTGTCCCAGGTAGAGCCAGCAAAAGCTTCTAATTGCTTTAGGGTCTGACCGTGGGGATGTCGCATAACCTTGTACATCAGAGGGTTCTTCTCCGCCGTGGTTTCTTCATACGTGTGAATCAAGATAGACTGTGACACCTGGTATCTGAGCTTATCCTTCGTAGCATCGTCGAGTGTTTTGAAGTTCTCAGGGAGCTTCATCAACATGTCAATCCCATAGTCTAGAAGCAATGGGGGATTGGCACTGATAAACATCGGGCCAGCCCAAGCTCCCTGCCAGTCAATGATGCATGATATCCGGGCTTGGTCGTCGACGTAGACGTTACCAGCGTGGAAGTCTGGGGGCCAAAGTCTAGGAGAGGCAAGCTCTGGATCCTTAGGAGTAATATATGAAACTGTGGCTAGGAACTTTTCCAACAGGGCTGTATGAGCTTCCGGAGACATCTGTTGTGGGCTCGTGTACTGCCATGGAGTTTTGCTCGGTTCCTGTGGGTCCGCATAGGCATTGATCCATTCGATCTCACGGCGAGCGATAGACTTTAGATATTTTGCAGAAGATGTCCCTACAACTGTTGTGAATCTAGATTTGAGTTCTAAAGACGATGGAAGACTTACATGGACCATGATATTGCATATCACTGCGTTGCTTCGCCCAGAATTCTCTTTGAGTAATAGGTCCAATGCAATAAGTGGATTCCACGTGACTGTCGACATCTTGCGGACCATTTGTAACGACAGCCGGCTCGCATCCTGCGATACCACTATCTTTGAAATACAATGACCCCAATCTGATAGTGTGTGTAAGTTGGACTGACCGCGATTTCTGTGTTGGCGCAAGTTGATCTTACTTATCGAAGGAGATTGAAAGTAGTTTCCTCTCAATATCTACGAACTCACGAATAATGTCAACATTCTTCCGTAGTGGAAGATCCTGCCAAATCTCGTGGAGTTGGGAGCCACTCGCTTCTTCCATGATGATATATTCTGCTTGGACAGGATTTTGGTCCGTAGCACTCCAAGCGAGAACTCGTGGGACGGGTATGTTCAAAATCGTCCGGGCAAACTCCATAGTTGCCACTTCCGATGCCGTAGTAAGCTTTGATGGGCCAGCATTAGGGTGTGGAACTTTTGCGATGATCTTTTGGCCATCGTCCATTTCAAGGCGATAAGCCTTGTTGTAGTTGCCTTCGCCGATCTTATCGAGAGATACACATTCGTGCGCACCGACGGCTTGGCAAGCCGCTTGCTTAAGACTAGATACGTCAAAACGTCGGTAACGGGCCTCCAGTTGCTCACGCTCATTCCATAGCCATCGTCCGTTCGTGTAGCAGAACAGAGGATTCATGTCGATCCGAGAATGTATGGGCGCTGCACGGCTACCCTCCAGAGTGTGAAGCAAGCGAAGGTAGTGCCGTTTTGCAATATTCGTCGCGTTTAGACCAAGTGCCATTGCTAGAAATCTGAGAGGAAGCTGTGATACAAGTAGTCGGACTATGTTGTTTGGATGTTGAGACGTGCCGCTAACCCTGCAGCCTTTGTGGAGTCTCTTGTCCGGTCACTTCATAATTCTGTAGGTCATTTGAGTGAGTTGAGTTGGTCGACCATAGGCATGGCCAAGTTTGAGGAGGGACCGCAAGGCTGCAGCGCATACCTTCAAAGTCAGAGTTGCAGTAGTGCGCGGCTGAATGTTCTTGGTCAATAGGACGCTAGGGCGCCGTAGGCTTAGTGCAGCAACACGAAACCTTGACGTCAGCGAGGTATCTGCTCGTGGGATCAAGGCCAACCCAAGATAGTACTGTAGATACCTCTTAGTGTACCATATCATGCCCAGAATCGACACCAATCAGAGAACTATGTCGGCTACCAGGTGAACATCAACTCGTGCTATGTCAATGTCTTATTGGATGGGGAACGATAGCATTCGGGCCGATGTGTGTCCATAAATTTGTGTCTCATTTCCAATCCGCACCCAACACCCAGGTAAGATCCGAATATCCAGGGGTCAACATTGATCCAGAGCCTATACAGAAGAGTCATTGGTGTCGATTCTGGACACGAATCGCCACACGAAGGGATCCTTCGATCATACCTGCCATTGCGCGCGAGCTGTTTATGCCTAGCGATCCTCGTGCATGATGAGTTACTTTACAAAAGGATGAGACATACCGCATTACCCCGTCTGGAGCACGTAGCCGTGAAGAGTCATAACACGCTTGCTAAAGCGGCATCCCTTGTGGTACGTAGTCATGAGGAATAGCAGGCCACTCTTCAGAGAAACCACCCGGGTACTTCACCCTGCCCGCGCTCTTCTTGCACTTTATTGAGGTAATCTCTGTCCTACGAGCGCGAGCACCGGAAGAGTGGTGTACGAGGGTGAAGAGGCTCTCTTCGAATCAACGCACACCCTTCATGTACCTGGCTACAGCATCGTCTCGCCATAATGTCTGCCCTGGCTGTTACGTGTTGACCAGCTCCATGCGGATTAGGCAAAGCAGAATCTCAACAATTGAGGATTGCATAGCTAACTCATGGAACTTCGCAGCAAATTGCAACGTAGCAGCGTCATCTCGTAACGAACTGACCCAATAGTTTGTACATTGAAGGCAAAGGAGTGTGACAGCGCCAGCCACAGGCACAAGGTGCAGCAAGCTGTAGCTCGCAGCAATTCTGCGATTGCAATGGATAGCATATTTGCGCTTCTCTGTGCCCGCCCTCCAAGAGGAGGCAGTGACTTTATTAAGTATAGTTTCGATGAACTGCACGTGAAATGATCGCAGCAAATCGCGAAGCTTTGCGTGATCGCGCTTCAAGGGCGTCACTACGTCGCGTGCGTCCTCGTTTATGTGCTCTTGTCCCTCATCGCCGTTCGAATCGCTGTTCAACAGGCTAGTATAGGAAGTTTGAGGCCTGAAAAAATTAGTCAGACAGGTAACCTTTGGCGGATGACGACTGACGGTGACTTCGTCATCTCATGGTCTGACACAACTTTGTGGGCCATCGCGCGCGCGTGTAAGGACCAATTCGCTACAGAAGATGTCGTTGCGCGAGGGGAACATTATTGGCACGGATCGGACTGTGAAGGGTGTCGTATTTGCGACGAAGCAGAAGTGATATGGAAAAGAGAGCGAGAAGGCTGGGAGCATGCAGACGGTTTGACCTCTTGCCGCTAATGCTTCCAGGCTGTGGCGGGGACGTTGAGGATCCAAGGCCAAGTCTGCAACAGTATAGCGATTAAGGTCCAACAGGGAAGGGTGGCGAAAACCAAGTTCCAGGGTCGCAAGGCTGGAGGATTTCAGCCTTGTCGCTGCGGTAACCTTGGTTCTCACGCACGTGCCGAGAGAGCAAGAAGTAGTTTGAATTCGTCTCTGGTTGCGCGCGATGCGTCATGGCGATGTCAAAGGCTTGTTCCGTGTAAGGGCGCACGACAATAAGTATGCAACTTGGTCTTAAGTGCTCTTGCTGTTTCAGTCTTGTTGATAGATTGTGGCTCCCAACAGGCGAACCTGCAGACCAAGACAAGACTAAAGGCCAAGGCCAGGCGGAGCACACGGAATGATTGCACTTCGAGAGCAAAAGAATGATGAGGAAAAAGGGCTCTCCGTTTGTCGCGAAGCTTTGATTGGCGGTGTCTGTACTGGATACTGTGCGGTTTGATGAGTATAGCGATCCGAAGCCGTAGTGTTGAGGCGGTAGGTTACACTGTGATCAGGATGAGTTTCACTTAGCACGCTATGGTTGGGAGTGCACTATACTCGATTGGTTGTGATATGCCATGTACTGTATGTCACCTAAGGAGCGAGTCCTCCAGGTGTGCCTTCCCTCCAGCGCGTTTCGAGCGAAATGAGCAGCTTCTTCACCATGAACCCCTCAGCTGTTCGATGTATGCCACCTAACAACTGCACAGTCTATTAGAAGTGCATGTCATCGCGTAACATTTCCGAGCATGGAAGTCAGTTTGGAGAAGAGAGCGCGAGAAATGCTAGCACAGATGAAAGCAGGGTATGAGGCACGCAATCTCCCTCACCAATCTGCGGACCTGTCAGCGTGCAGCTCATGGCATGCATCCTCGCAATGACCGAGCAGCCGGAGCATTGCTCGGGCGGCTTGACATGGTCATTCGCAATAAGAATGAAAAAGAACATTAAGAGGGAACGCAATGAAGAGAGAACGACGTGGCAATCAAAATGAGTTGGGGAAAGTGTGTTGTCCCGTGTCGTGGCGTGCTCATTCGTGACTTCCTAGTCTTTCTTCTTCTTCCAGAACCTTGCACGGCGTCCCCGCGTGGAGAGCCTCGTCCTCTCACACTGTGAATAGCAACGAGGAATCTCTCGATAGCTGGGCTGAGTATCCTTTGCTTCGCTTACACGACGAGAATGGTACATCGTGGAATTCCGATCACGGCCCTATCCCTCGCAACGGGGGTCTGTGCATTGATGAGCCTTATCTCGCATAACATGGGCAGCATTGACTGATGCTAAATGAGCTGTTGAGCCTGGTCACCCGACTGAACGTATATGATATTTGCGAACGCTGGAGCCGGAAGGTCTCTCGCACCTTGAATACACGGCAGTCGCTACAGAACAAACTCTTGTCCTAACACCAGAAGCTTCCCATTACTTCCACCCAGAATCGTGCTAACTTCACAACCATCTCAGCTCGTCTTCTCAGCTCGCTTGAACCTGGCGAGAAGTCCTCGCGACTTTAGCTGTCTAGTTCTCAAGCTTATGAACACCTCGCTGAGTTGAGACCAGTAACCCAACAATCATTTTGTTGCCCCGTACATGGTGCGTCCTGTCGCAGAACCTTAGTGTCAACAATGTTTGCCACTGTCGTAGGATGGATAAGACATACCCGGCACCGTCGATTAGCTACTGGCCCGAATGGAACACATTCTCCAGGTCCGCCTTCGTCGGGTATAAAACACAACTATTGACATCCGTCAGTACATGGATCTTACAGTGTCTGGTTTGTGAGAATACATGCCCCGTCTTGTGCGTAAGCGATAGAAGCGAACACGGCAAAAAGGACCAGAAGATTCATGTTGTTTGTTGGTAGACTGAAGAGTTTATGATTGTGAATGATAGTTGAGTATTCCAGCACATCCGGCGAGCAGACTTTATATTGTCGTCAAGATGTCTCGCGATGGCCAGAGTTTACTTCGATGCTATGATTCTGCAGGAAACGAGACCTCGATGGAGCATTGCTGAACAGGGCCGACTTCTCAGTTGTGCAAAGCATCATTTCCCTGTCGTCTTGCCTTGTTCGGGATCATCCGGAGTGATAGTGCTTCCCGTGCTGACATCTTACTCTTGGTAATCTCAATAGTTTGTTCTACCGGTACAAGTCTTTGCGCGAATCGAAACGGGCAACACAGACTATGTTTAATAATATACTTGCACAATCTCGCCGATCTTAGTGCGATCTAAGGCTTGTAACAGCTTGCTCCCGAAACCTAAGAAGTCCTTGCATGAACTGCTCACTACTCTGCAGGCCGCTGTTCTTTACCTCTCTAGCGATCGTGTTTGCTGCTTTCGCTGTAATGCGAAAACACCCTGTGATCACTGATGTCGTAATAGAAGTAGCAAATGCAGTGGAAGCAAGATTCCAAGAGCCAAAAGAAGCTTTGCGCTAATATAAGAACATATACGAGTAAATTAGTCACACGCAGAATCACTAATCCGCTATAAGCGATTAGTGAACCTACGCTGATTTTGAGTCGTGTAGTAAGAGAAGTATACAGGCTGCGCATCGTTTACCGGAACATCTCGGCCTAATAATCTTACTAAACTTTAAATGCACGAAGGTTAATTTGATAGGTTTCGCTTACAATAGCTTTCCGGGACATCCGTAGCTTACCCTAGCAAGTAAGCTTATCTGTCTTGCTTGAAGAATAACTCTAACTCTACGTTAGTAGTACTGTTTGGAGCCTCAGAATTAGGCTAAGCGTGTTAGCGTAGTTCTTGAAGTCTAGCGTACTACATAAGATCGCCCCTGTCAGTCAGCTGCTGTGTTAGGAAGTCTGCCCATAGGGCTAACCTTTCTAGTGGAAACTTGTTGTTCGCAGTGCTGGGATTGCCTCGTGTCGACAGTGTTAAGTTGGTCCAGACAGGGGGTCGGCGTGGAGATTGCTGTGGCATGTATTGAAGAACTTGAGAAGAATAGTCGGGCGCGTCTTCTCTGTGACCGTTTTCTAGACTTACACCGCCTTCTCACACGTCCGTTGTTCTTCGTCCTATACTGCCTCCGCTTCTCTCCGGGCGTTCTCCGCTGTTTCACGCCTAGGTCGTTCCTCTAGATAAATCATCCTCTAATTCAGCGAACCCTCGGCCATGTCGTGGCGATAGGATCTTTGCGATCATCGGCTCGCGGTAGCGCCTCTTCCTATAGCCTTCTCCGCCTGCGGAAAACTATCATCCGTATATGCCTGTTGCATAAGCGTAGACAACAAGGCTTGCACCAGATTTTAGGTAACCAAAAAGGTTACTTCGACAATCGTAACTAGAGAGAGTTGCGAAAGTTGTATGTGGGAGCGCCGCTATGTTTCGGCCAATAACAGTTCTACATAGCACACGAGCACCTGCGCGCTGTTGCCTTCCCTAATGGAGGGGAGGCCATATTGCCAAGCATTAGACGTGCTTCTTGGTTGGAACTGTTCACGAATCAGCGGCCTATCGGACAAAGCCTCTATGTCTTGAAGAATTATCATGATTTCGATCAGGAAGCTATTATCGTTCTTCATATTGTGATTACGCCAAAGAAACGATAGATTAATCCACCCGACTTGATGTCACAGACTGGCCGCATTCCTGTAGAGCACTAACATATAGTAGTTACGTGGCTGCAGCGCAGTTGCTGTGATGTAGCCTCACATCGTACCATGTGATCCCCCAAAGCCATTACGTCAACCTCCTCACAAGGACTGACTTCTCTCACGTCAATTGAAGTTAGTGGACCCAACAAAAACCACCAAGACGGCACAATACGCTGCGGCTGCAGCAAATAACTCATGCCTCTTCGCCTTCGTGAGCAGCGACATAGCTGCAGCAAACAGCAACGTGAAGACCATCAAAACCCCGATGGCTGCGAATACGCACTCGGTAGTCTTGAAAGTTGAGAGACGATACATCGCCAACACCGGAGCTACCAGCAGCAAGAAAAGCGCAATAGTAATGCAGAGATTTACCAGCGTCGACACTCTTGAAGGAGCAAAATAGTAATTTCTCTTATCTGTGGATTTACGCCTCTGATCATCGGTCCGAAAGAGCCACTACGGGTTGTAAGTAAAGTTCTGGGACCTGGGATATCTAAATCACTCACTTGAATAGGTGGGCTGTCTATCTTATGTAACATCGCTTCGACCATGCCGTCAAAGCCTGCCCACTCCCTCCCATGTCTGAGCGTCACGATATCCTCTTTCCACAATATATAATCTTGCTCCTCGTCGACGAGGGGCGCAATATTGTGAAACCAGTTCCTCACGCTCTGGTAATCACGTTCGGTCGGCCGTTGGAAAGAGATGAGCTCTCTCGCTTTGATCAGTAGCTCGTCGTACCGGTTCACTTTGATTCTCAGTTCCTCTAGGATATCTTCTCGCGTCCGGACTTCGTCTTCGTCTCCGTCTTCCTTTGCTTCCTCTTTCTCTTGTCTGCAGGCTGCGACGTCGAGATCCCAGGATCGCAAGCGCTTCTTATAGGCCTCGGGAAGGGTGTCATGGAAGCGGTCAATGCCGTCTAGCTCGGCTTCGAGCTTCTGAATACTGGCTTGAAGACTTAAGAGGAGGCGTGCGTGAACGCTGCTGAAGCCGCGGTAGAGCATGAAGTTTTGTTCACTTGCATTGAAGGCTGCGAGTCGTGCGTAGCCATTCGGACATTTTTCCAGTGTTCGCACTTTAGTTGGATACGGCCCTGACCCACCCGGTGGGAAGATAGGCCCATCACCTTCTTCATCGTCTTCGTCTTCGCCAACTGTAGAGTCAGCCTGCTGTTCTACATCAGCTGGCTTCTTTCTTGGTAGCAACAGTCCGAAGCTGTTTGCTACGTGTCGTAGCGACTTGAGAGTTATGCTAGAACGAAGAGTGGATGATGATGACGCATTGGAGTGCCGTGTACAGGGACTGGAGAACTCCTTCTCATTCGGTGATGCTGGGGGAGAACTCATGATGTAAGAGGCTGGAACACGAAGATATCACCAGACGATGAAGACATAAGAAAAGTCTTCAATAGACGCACACAGTTGACATTCTCAGCTGGGAACTAAATATCGATGAGCTTTTTCACCGGTCAAGCCCCGTTGTACTGATTGGTTCAGGTGTCTCAGACCACATAGACTTGATCCTGAGGAAACCACTTCCCGTTCATGTAGAGTTTTGTGGTATCGCCAGCCGTCTCAGTCAATTGGTACTCTATCTTCTTGTTTAAGGTTCTTCGGCTGAACGCGACATAAAGCTTCTTTTTCTTTTGCTTCATGGCGACGACTTCCGTGATTTGAATCTTGTTTCCGGGAACGTATTTTGCGACGGTCTGCGACCAATCAGCGTTTAGGTTTACGTGACATGGGCGTGCATAGCGCTTACTTCCTCCCCCACACCTGGCACTACCCCTGCACGATCCCTTGCAACCTTTCCCGTCTACCCTCAATCAGTGCGTAACACAGATGATACTGTTAGATAGGGCCATACCTGCTGCGGGCCATCGATATGCTCCTCCTCCGTTATTTGTCGTCCTTCGTCGGTCATGACTGCGAGTAAGAAGAGTCGAAGATGGGTCTGGATGTCAGCCTTTCATGTTAGGCTGAGTCAAGGCTTTTATCGCCCTCTCCATCTTCAGCTGAAGGTCCCTCATTGTCGCGATGGTGGGCGAGGTGCAGCTTGCCGGTCAGCTATCATTGCTTTTCTCACAGGCAGCAGTTTGTGTATTGTGACTGATCGTTCGCCTGCTTTGACCCCGCCAATGATCGCACAAGACTAGGCGTTCTACAAGGCGGAGTTCCAGAAACGCTAGCCTTTTTGAGATTCGAGGACCTTCTGCGTGATCGTGTGGCTGGTCTTGCCTGCATGCTGGCTAATCAACGTGTTCGGTGGCTGACGGGCATTATGGGGCCGTGACCAAGCACAGCCTCAGGTTCGCAGCCCCCAAAATGTGCGTGACAAGGCTAGATGTGCGAACATGTAGCACATTCGCCAACAAGATAACTTTGATCACTATTCGCATTTCCAATCATTCTCGCATCATGGCACCGCTTAGTCGCTGCAACGTACGCAATCCGCTATCACCTATATCGTCGGTGAACGACAATAGCTCCCTTCCTTCGCCATTGAGTCTGAACCCTGGAGAAATTCGCTATCCGCAAGATGATCAGCATGAAGCAAAACTTCAACAATGCTGGGACAAGTCAATCGCCAAGCATCTGGATCTTCCAGATGGATACCGCAATGTACATGTTCTCGTGATTAAATGGCAAGACGCGATAGATCAGCTGGACGTGCGGCAAGAGGTATGGAAACATCCTTTTGTCTGATCACTTTGGCATTGTATTTCTAACTCAACATCCACTAGGTTGATGACCTGACGAACGTCTTCAAGAAGGTTTTCCATTACGACGTGACCGAGTTACAATTAGAAGAGAAGAACCCGCAACTTCAGCTTGAGGCTGAGATATATCGCTGGGTGTACGACCACGATGATCCGAACAACCTACTCGTAGTATATTACGCCGGTCATGGTGTTTACGACAAGGCTCTCAAGGTCCTTGAGTTCTCACCGTACATATCCCAATACAAAATCCAAGGACGTCAGCTAACAGCGATACCAGGACTGACGATGTGGACAATGACCTTCGTGCAACCTGGAACGAAGCTGAAAGAACCCTGATCGAGAAGGTCAAAGCCAACGTCCTCACCATAATGGACTGCTGCTACGCCAGCGACCTTCTCCGCAATGTTCCCGAGCACGGTCGAACATTCGAGATGATAGCCGCTTCAGATATCGGCGCGCCCACCCCTGAGCCCGGCGAGAACTCTTTCACTTGCTGCCTCATCAAACACCTGAAAGAGTTAGCCGTGGAGAGCTCTGGTAACTATGGCAGTTACTTTGACACCCACGATCTAGTCGAGCGCATGGCAAAGGAACGTTTTGACTCACCCCCGAGACTATGGCGGCGCATCCCAGGCAGTAGTCGACACATTGAGCTGAGGAAGCTCAAGCCCAAGAATGAGCGTCCAGCGCAGAAATCTAGCATATCGTCCCACGCACGCTTTCTGCATCTGGGGTTTGCGCTGAAGAATGACACCATCAACGAGATGCAGATTCAATCCTTAACAAAGGAGCTTCCAGCCTTGTTCTCGAGTAAAGGGCTACCCTTAGTCAACATCAAATGGCTGGGATGTAGAAAAGAGGGCAAACCGACGCTGAAGGATATCGCGCACTTCATATCGAAGCATCGGAGAGAGCTTTCTGCGATTACGCCACCTTCCTCAGAAAAGAAGAGGACTGCTGAAGAGGCGGATTTGAATGAGTCTTTGTCTGATCGACGGTGGCGTAAGCCACCGATGTTGCACACATCTGCTTCTCTTGGAGAGTAGACGTCAAATTCGAACATCAATTCTCTTGCATATCATATTGTATTAATAATGCCACCCAACTACTCACTGCCTTCATTAGTTTCGAACTTACTCTGTAATGGCTTGTAAGAATTACCTTCTTGACATATCTGCTCTTCCTTTCCTCTCATCCCCTCCTTCACGCGATACGGCAGACTGGCTCGAACTGACCCACTAGTTGCAAACGATAAGGCGTCGACCCCTCGTCCCTTTACCGTCATATATCTTCAAGATATAATCGAGACCAAACGCGGTTAAACTAACTGCTTTCTTATAAAGCACCCACATGTGTCCCTTTGAGTGCATGACCATGGTCGCAGCGCAATAGTGTTCTTCAATTAGAGATCCCGGCTCTTGCTCCAAATTTCCATCAATATCTTACACACGTGTCCTATTTTTTTCATGTACCCAAGCCCCAGCGTCAATCCACTGACGATCATACAACCTCCGGCAAACAATACTACCCCCTCAAACTTACCGACCCCGAACTTGGTACTGTCCACGGCACTTCCGAGTAAAGAACCTCCAACGGGCCCCGCAACCACATTTCCGACCCCTTTTCCTAGATTGAGCAGCCCAAACGCCGCAAAAGCAGCAGTAGGGTCATTGCTCACCGCTGTTCCCATCCTCGCCCACATAGCCGTATACCCTGCCCCAAAAAACCCATACACAATCGCAAAAACGATTAGAACCGCGTACTGCCTTGCCATACCCCAGCACGTCAATACGGCGATACTGGACATTGCTGTCGAAACAGTGATAAGTAGGTTGAGCGACACCTTCTTGTCAGAGAGGTACCCGAAACTCATCTGCCCAGCAACTTGCGCAGTACCCATGATAGCCAGCAGCAGCGCTCCCTGACGCGACGACAGTCCAGTCGAGTTCGCATATGACGGCAGGTATAATCCTGGGAAAAAGTAGCCTATACCTTGCACAAGATTCGACAGCGAATAAACCCAAAACTGTCCCGCTTTCAGGAACCCCCAGTCCGTCCTAGGCTGAGTCGAACTCATGCTCCGTTCATTTTCCATTCTCCTCCTCAGAAACAACAACAGCGGCCCCGTCACCACCGCCAACCCGCCCGCAGCCGCTCGTAGCGTAACACGATACCCCCATCTGTTCAGTGCGGCCTCCATGGCGAAGGGGATTACGCAACCTGAGAGCCCGGATGCAGAGCATAAGATGCCGTACGCGAAGCCACGGCGCTGGATCCAGAAATCATTTACCATGCTCAAGATTGGATAGTAGAAGAGAGTGAAGCCGAGACCGTAGAACAATCCTTGAGTTAGGATTAGGAGGGGAAGGGTGGAAGCGTAGGAGGATGCAAGGAGTGAGAGGAGGGTTAGTGGCCCTGAGGTGAAAGAAGAGGGTTAGTGGGTTAACTAATGGGGTCTGGAGGGGGTTATGAACGTAGGAGCATACAGCCGGTATAGATCATGTGTTTGCGATATCTTGAGTATCGCTTGATCACAGGAATCATGACTGGGGCGCCGATGTACGATAGACCAGATGCTGAGGTACCGATGATAGAAATGTAGGGATTCGAAGCGAATTGAGGGAGTCGACTATAGTAGTTTTGGAAGATCCCGAAAGAGAGTGGGAATCCTAGCTTCGCAGTTAGCGACCAACTTTACGCTTTCTAATCTTCTTACGATGAGGATCAGGGTTGGGATAGCACACCCCAGAGCAGAGCCTCGAATATGAAAGCAGAGATCAGGATCCTCCAGGCTGCAGTTCCGCCATCGTAGGGAGAACGGGTTTGAACAAAACGTTGTTCCGTGCCCTCATGAGGGTCAGCAGCGTCCCGGACATCAGGCGGATTTACGAGTTCTATAACGTCGTGTCGGGTGTTAACGTTCATAATAATGTTGTTATTGCCTGCCAGTCTTCCAAACTGCTGTGAAGATTACTCGTATTACTGTTGAGAGATTATATAAGATGACCCTATCGTGGTACAAGTAGACATTCCTGTATGTGCCGCGCGATCTGAGTAGCCGAGGTTACTGTGGGTGGTAGACCGCGCTGCCGACACCTCACAGCTCGGCAACCTTATCATAGATAAGAAGCGTTTCTGTGGAACTCAGTTGTTATCTCGCAGACGCCAAACGATCGAATGCATCTGCCAGCGAGGCCTCGTCGACATCCACAGCGATGTATATCAAGCAAGAAACTGCCTGATCGGGTAACACTACGTGAAGGTGTCGATTGCAGCGAATATTTTGTCACTGTGCTTTTTGCGCTCGGGACCCTGCAAGGTCTCGTCTGGTCTAAAGTCCTTCCATCTCATCTTACTGGGATTTATTTTGCTCCCTTTGATCGTCTTTGGCTGCGCCGGAGACATTTCTACGTAGGCAGAGATACTCATAGTACGATGACCAGGACGGACGGGATGCCTCAATAGTGGAGAGACAAGCTTGGAAGGGAAGCAGCGATTTCGCGCTGGGCCTTGTGGAAAAGAACAACACGAGCTTCCAAACCAGTGCAGAGCAAGGGCAAGAAGGTCTACCTATGAGGGGTCAGAGGTTTTGAGTCGTGCAAATGTAGTGGATCTGTATATGCTGTACAGTCAACCACTACACGGCCACAATGTGAATTCACTAACATGACATGGAGCGATGCAGCTTCGCAATACCTACTGTACCCCAACGACGGATGACATCGCCATATCAACTATTCGGTGTAGTGCTGGAACTGGTAAGTTGAGCGCTTTGGCATCTGGCACCGTGTCAGTTTCGCGGCGCTCGCAGAACCGCTAGCGTAGTGCGGGGAAGCCCGTGGCATTGCTGACTCAGCCATCGTCTTCGTGGCGAGCCAGCTTCGTCGATGCTTGGTCGAGCATGACGACCAAGACGCAACCACACCAGGGAGGCTCATCAGCACTTCGTTCTCACTTACGACCATGATCTCCCCTCTTCTCTTTCCTCCCAGTGTTCTCCATCTTCGTCGTCCTCGACATACCCTGTCGACGCGTCGCACGCGAGCGTAACCGTCGTGTCCAGCGCTTTCCTCCTTCACCTTCACTTGCGCCAATATGTCGGGCCACCTCTCAATGGATTCCAGCAGACTGTCTGCGTCGAGACATCGCTCACGCCGGCCAATTGCTCCAGTCAGCAACCCACATCGCGCGTCCACCCATTCCCCGCCAGTCATACGAGATCGTGTCGCATAACCCTCCGAAACAATGGAATCAGACACCGAACCGACTGAGCGGTCTCTCCTCGTCGCAGCCCTCATGCGCCTACTCTTGCCGCGGAAGAGACATGACCCGAATGCTGGAGCGAGACGCATTCTCTGCCTTCGAGTTTAGCCTCGCCTGGTACGGACCGAGCCGCCTAGCTGCGCTTCTAACTCTCACCCACCAACAACACCTTGTCCCGCTCGCTCCCATCCGTGGTCAGCAATCATGAACGCGTGCTCCATTGAGCTCCGGCATAGCGCAATGCTATCTCGAACCACAATACTACGGCGAATCCAGGCTGCCTGGTGCGCGCCCCACCAGGTTCCTGGACGCCATGCCTCGCCTGACTTCGAGCATCCTAGACTCGTCGCAGCTTGCTGTACAACCGCCATTGACGTCCTCGCCATCGCTGATCTTTAGCATACCGTCCCAGCTTCGCAACGCTGTTCCGAACCGCTATCGGCTGACTCGTCGTCCTTCTCTGCGCCACCGCTGGCCATAATGCGACGATCGCATCTAGCGACAAGACTACGGTCTAGCGATAAGACTTATACAACGCGGTATATACAGGATGCGGGCAAGGAAACACGGTATAGCTAGGCTCACCGCAGGCTAAATAGCTTCTCGTCCCTTGAAGAGCAGTCTGACTGCGGTAAGGGAAGTGGAGTCGGAGTTAGCTGGGCAGACGCGCGCCTTGGCTGCCCTGTATCGCCCCATGCACTGAGGTTTCCCATCGGGGGAGCATGTTGCTGAGCTTTGTCTGGTGCCTGCGCTAGGTTGTCGCACGCCATCGGAAGTCCGCGTCGCAATGGCAGCTTCGTACTGGGCTTGGCTTGACTATGACAAAGCTGCAGAGGCCGCCTGTAATCAGCTCATGTTAGTCGTATGATTCATGAGGACGGCGGACATGTCGAAGTGCGGATCCATACAATATGTCCATAAGTGGACGATGGCATCGATGACAATGCGACGATTGCGACGACCGTTGGCGGCCTGCGCCGCACATCCGTACGATCCACAAGGACGGTCATCCGCTTTCAATATTGAACGTGTTCCCCCTTTGCAGTCCTTCATACCGTTCACAACGGACGCGTCACTGGGGGAGCAGCGGGACATATTCTCCTAGAATGAGAAGAGTCCTGATGTCTCCCTTGCGACCTTTCCACCGCCGTCAGCACGTCCTACATCTTCGCTGCACCCACTTCAGCCACTACATGCGTCACGACGCCACGATCATTACCAGTGGAAGTCAGTCATACCGTGGGCAAAGTTCTGGTTGCATTCTAGCCTGCTCGATAATCCTGACCCAATACCGCGAAGAGGCCTGGTGCTGATAACAAAGCAGGAAGTAAAAAGTCTAACAGTCGCGGGGCGCATATCGATGGACACATCAAAGCATCCATTACTTTTGAATTTCCAAGCGCTTGGCCTTCGATACGCTGCTATCCGATCTTTCCGCACGAATTGTATATGTTGGGGCTGCAGGATCAGCAACATCAGACCACCTATCGCCATATACGAAATACTGTCGCCATGTGAAAGATTATCATCATCTAGCCGACTGAACAGTATATCTATTCCCCGCGAACCTTTTTGAGACGGGGCAAGAGTTGACGAACAGAATTGAAAATGCTCTCCACCTTGTTTGCCATTCTCTATACGTGCCTTCGTTTGGCTCTCGCTGCTCCGGCAGTACTTGAACAGAGAGGCTAGTTTCGATTCAGTGCGAAGCATCTGTTCGAACTAATAAGATTCTAGATGTCAGCCCGGACGTCCTATCAAGGTTCCAGTTGATGGAACAGTATGCCGCTGCAGCCTACTGTCCCGAAAACAATAACTCTCCTGGGACGCAGCTGTCCTGTCACGTGGGTAATTGCCCTCGCGTTGATGCTGCGGATACAACTACTGCACTAGAATTCGAGAAGTATGTCACACGTACAGTCCAGTTTGTTGTAGTATTGTTGTTCAACTAGGGTGGTTCAGGGGTATTTGAGATATCTTCAAGCGGTTTCACTGCTGTCAGCAGTGTCGCTACTGTAGCTGACATGACTATAGCACCCCTGGCACCGACACAACCGGCTTTATAGCGATTGACCGTACCAATCGGCTCATAGTTGTGGCGTTCAGAGGCACCGCGTCACTTCTAGGCTGGATCATTGATTTTAGATTCAATCGCGTGCCCACTACCATCTGCGACGGCTGTGATGCGCACCAAGGATTCTGGGATTCCTGGTTAAGTGTTAGAGATGGCATCTTCAGCACTGTAAAGAATGCTGTGGCCGCGAATCCTGGATTCAGTGTGGTTTGTACAGGTCACAGCCTCGGGGGGGCAATCGCCAGTCTCGCAGCAGCGGATTTGAGGAATGCTGGGTATAATGCAACTTTGGTACTCCCCAAGATACAGGGCCATTCGGAAGATTTGGCTGTTGCTTTTTACTGTCCTAACAAAGTCTGTAGTATTCTTTCGGTGCGCCCCGTTTTGCTGACGCTGCGCTAAGTGATTATATCAGCAACCAACCTGCCAGCAACTACCGTATAACGCACACCAATGACCCAGTACCCCGTGTGCCACCCAATTGGACTGGCGCCGTCCATATACGTCCAGAGTACTACATAGCGACGCTTAACTTCTTTCCCGTAAATCCAGCTGATATCAGAGTTTGCTCGGGTAGTCTCGATAGAGGATGCAGCGCTGGATGGGTTTGGTTCGATGTCATCTCTCATGGTTGGTATTTTGATAATATCTGGCTCTGCTTCCCTATCATTGATCCATCTTGAGATCGTTCGAGTTTTGGTAGCCGTATTCATGATACTATAACAACGCTACATCATGCGCGTTAGTCGATGTTCCGCGTATAGGTCAAGTTGAACCGATGGTTGTGTAGAAATGGCAGCCGCAATACTCAGGATATACATTCTGCTATGTGCCTAAGTCATAACCTCCATAATCTATGAAAACGATTCCGTCTCACTTCTTGCATCGGACCTTCTTGCACCCATTCCCTACGATTGTAGTTGGATTCTGGCACTGTGGTGTTCCTGATCCCGATCCCGGCGGCGGTGTTGGGGTAGGTCGCACGCATGGCTTGAGTGGTGTCTTCGGCAGCTTGGTCACGGTGTTGACCAACGAAATCGTACTGGTGACTGTCGACTGAGGCAAGACGGTCCATCTGTACCTGGTGAATGTAAGGACGAGTGTAGAAGTAGCTTGCACGTTTTGAATCGCCGTTGGCGCTGGCGCAGTGACTGTGCTGATGGTGGTGGTTGTAGTAAGTGCCTGCTCCACGATCGTGCTTGTTGTGGTGGAAGTGAGAATATAGGTGTTGACGATGGTTGGCGTACTCGAAGTTGGATTGAAGCATGTTGCGGTCTCGATATCGGTATTGTCTTGACGCGCTAAGACGGCGCGGGCAGCGACTTCAGCGCGTCCTTCTTGGTGGGGACTACTCTTGCCCACCTTTGAAGGTGGAATGCAGCTGAGCGTGGTAGTTGTGTAGGTAATCGAGACTCGTTTTACCGTTCGCGCCCACGGTGTGATACGGACAGTCTTGGTAGTCAGAGTTGGCTTGCCAAGGACGGTCTTTGTGCCTGTAACGACAGTGGATGTTACTGTGTTTGGTGTGACTGTGGTCTCGGTCTGCTGAATCAGGGTGGTCGTTGTTGCTGTTAGGACGTTAGCATACTTAGGTGATATTGTGAATTGGTTCAGCTCGGTTGCACACTTACTTGTGGTCGTCAACACTGACGTAGGAACTACCACAACCGTCGACGATGTAGAAGGGGCTACTGAAGTCTGAGAATTGAGGACGTAAGTCTCTTGGATCTGGAAAAACGGATCGGAAGTTGTCCCGGCCACAGCAGTACATTGAGCATTGGACCCTGGCACTAAGCTTGTGACGGGAACATCGGTGAAAGGCACGATTATAGTCGGTACAATAGCCGTATTGCTATATGCCGCAGTCTGGGTAACTCTGTCCGCTTGACCAATGAACTGGAAGTTACAAATGATGAGAAACGAGTGGAAGGGATCTGTGCCTCCGCTTCCTGTTTGGGTGTCGCCGCCGCTATCTATACCATTGTACGCGAAATAGCCAGTCGGATTGTCGAAATCGAACGAACAATAACCTCTGTCCGGAGTGCCGACCATCTGGTAAGACTGGGCAGCAATTCTGCAAGACCGCTGTAGTATTAGGCCAGCGTGTAGGACAGTGCGGATGGTGGAAAGCATTTTGCGTATTTGTCTAACACGCTGAAGGTCAGATAGTGACTGCTGTACTTATGCAATACATCTTAAATACCTTCACATCTAGCAACCTCCCGTGAGTGCTGTTAGGGATACGTACCAGTCTGGTGGCTGGCTGAGTCGAGGGCCGCGACGCTTCACCAAGCGCCTTTGTGGTAGACATGTAATCCATAAGCGATTTCAACAGCTATGCTGTGTACTACAGTCTAAGCATTGTCCTGTAGGGATCCAGGGCCCTGCAGGCGGCCTTACGCCGACTGGCGCGCACACAAGTGCAATCATGTCCGTTATGAAGTAGCATTGGTCAGATACTTAGCTTCTGTGCAGATCCAATGGCAATAACCAGTGTTACCCCTGCGAAGCCAACAACTTACGATACTGACTATACTCAAATTCAGGCCGTTAGAATCACGTGCTACTTTGACATTGCTGAGGCTTATATAGTGCACAAAGTCAAGCTGAGACTGGCTTTAGCTTTGTAACATCGAACATAGTCGATGACACGTAGATACTTCTATTAGTACAGAAGCTATGGCCCGTTATTCTTGACACGCTATCGCACGGCTACACATTGGACGAGGCTGCAAGACCTCGGCTGGAAGTTGGCTGTGGCGCATCTTAGCGGCTGAGTGGCGCACTGGTTGAAAAGATCGTGTTACATCGGAGCTGACAGGAGTCCAATAGCACCTAGGTACTAACGATTTCGCCGCACTAGCATTAAGGTACTGACGCCTTGCGTATGCCGTCGCATCTGCATCGAGAATATCCATGCATGCTGTGTCCAATGCAGGATCTTCGACTGATCGGATATGCTCGCAAGCCGAGGACCCCGCCTTTCTCCTCACTTCCCGCATAACACACCCCATCTAGAGTGCTTGTTCACAACTCATAATGTCACTAAGACTAGCGGAATTGCAAGATGGACCTTCGCAATGGCCAGATATCGCGGATGCCGCCCGGATACTTTGGCTAGCTTCAATCTCGCCAGACATCATTGCGTTCCGCCACGAACTGCCCACTTACTACCCAAACACGTCTTACTCGGCGACAGAGCTTTGGACTGGGCTCAATGCGAGTCGCAGAGCTGTCTTTGTTGCCATCGACGAAAATATAACCATTGCTTTCGAGGGATCGGATCGCAACGAGCTGGTCAAGAACACCTGGGCCAATGCCAAAGGGCCCAATTGGTGGGACATACCATACGCTGTATACGATGGTGGCAACCGAGTACATAGCTTCTTCCGCGACATGTGGTACGGCATGCGCGACGAGACTTTTCGCGCACTTTCGGAAGCAATACGAAACATCAAAGAGAAGGGCTCTACACCGAGGAAAATAACCATCGCTGGTTTCTCCCAGGGTGGTGGCGTGAGCACGTGAGGTTGAACTTGTTCTAGTCTGGACTGAATTTACGCTAATTTTCACCGCGAAGCATGGCCTTCACAGACATCCTCGAGCATATACGATGCACATATGGTTCCGAGTCAGCCCCGTCACAAGCCTGGGCAGAAGACAACAACATCGGAAACCTGGTGCAGCATCTGACATTCGCCGCGATGGCTGCAGGTGACCAAGGCTTTCACACAGTACTGAACAATCTCTATGAACGCCACGCAATCCGCGCGTGGGATTTCATGCATTACCAGGATTGGACTAGACATGCCCATGATCTCGCCTTTCGATCTTGGAGAGGCCATCGCTATATATTGCCCGATGCTGTTGTGAGGCATCATCAAGCTGAGTTTGGTCAACATGGGCATTCCATACTGGGGTACTTAGGAGTGGCGGAATGGATGGCCATGAACGGTACAGATCAGGTCAAATCCGAGTATGCATATTAAGGTCATTGTATCATTCGCAAGTAAGATACTTCTATCGTCGGGGATTGTCGAATGAGATACAGCATGCTGTTGCCGGAGATGCTTCATGAAATTGACGACCACAGTTTGGTGCTAAGTGTATATATATATATATTTCTTCCTATCTTTGAACGTTATTGCACACGCGCCATGACTATCATTTGCGTCCACACCCAAAATTGCTGTATCATCTCAGCGCTCTCGCGACCTGACACGACTAGTCTCTTACATAACCAGCTAGTGAGTTCCTCGTCCTCTACGTCGCGGCACTCTTTTTCACCCTGTTCTTTAATCGTGCTCAGAAGGTCCTCAGCATTTGTCCGATCAGTACACTAAATGAGGCCAACCACCGTATCGCACACCAAGCGCCCGTGTTGGCACCTTGTCAATAGTTGTAGCTGCCAGTAACTGGCACTCGACCTCCTCTATCTATCGCAAAAGCTCAGGGGACGCCGCAGCTCGCACGGCAGCCTTGCGCTCTGAAACAATTCGCGAAGATGGCTTTGCCGATACAGTTCGATCACTGCGTTGCTCCTCCATGTTCATACTCACTTACACGGTGATTGATCTATAAGCCTTCGATTTCAAAGCCTGCAAATAAGCTATGTTTACGAAGCCACTATGTTGTTGCACTTTCCCAGCCTTGCACTTCGTCGTCATCATCCCGATCCTGCTCATACAAGCATGGTAAGCCTTCAACCTCACCAGGATCTTGTTCCACTGCAGACCTTGACCTTTTGCAATCAAAAGCAACTGTAAGCATTCCTTTCTACATTTTCTACTTTCTTTCTTTTACTTTCAATATGCTCTTGGTCTCTCTTGCTATTCTACGATTGCCTTGCCCTCTTTGCGTGATCGAGTGACTGCCTTACTCTCTTCGTGTGGTCTGGCCGATGCCTACCCGACTTGCAGCCACTTGCATCCCCAGGCTTATCGCAGCAATCCCAAAAGAAGCCCTCTGGATACTCTTTGCGCATCTCTTCTGTATCGATTGTGCCGTGGCACCTCTCGTCGTGATCGGCCCAGATGTCGCCTTCCCGATCTACTTCTTGTAAACCTGACTATGATTAGCAGGCTGAAGCCTTCGAGAATACGTCTCGCTGAGGGCCGAGTATTCGACTTACCATCGTGCCATTCGCAGCTTCTCTTATGGTTCTGAAGGACGTCGTATTCCTTATCGCATTGCACGCAGTGTTACAAGGTAACAAAGGATTGCTTCTTCATGCGGGTCGCATGAAGGAAGACCATGTTACAAGCAACAAAAGGAACTCCACCCTTAATAAAGGAATTAGTAAGGAGCGCTAACCGACGTTTACGTTAGAAGGTAATAATTAACGCGGGGCGCTAATTACGTAACTAATATCCTGCTAAGGCTAACTATCTAGGATAGCAGAACTACTTAGGATAGCGGAGCTATTATAAATATCTCTTATACTTAGGATAGCTAGAATAGCAGAGACAGATTTTAATAAGTATATAGGAAGGATAGATTTTATTATTATACTTATTATAGTTAACTTAAATAGTTTATCTCTTATCTAGATTATTAACTAGTTATTCTATCTTTTATAGAATTAGTATTATTACCTTTTAGTTAATAATAATAACTCTTTTCTACTTAATCTTCTATATAATACTTTATAAACTACTACTTTAACTTATTTTACTTTAGTATAGACTAAGCTTAGAGAAGTATAGCCTAACTTTATATAATACTTTAACTACTTTAGAAATTAGTAGACGTTTTAACTAATAGGTTACCTAGTTAAGATTTAATAGCTTATTAGGGAAATACTTAAGGTAATATAGCTTAGGGCTAGAGACCTTTTACGCTAGTACGCTTAACTCTAGAAAACAACAAGATACTTAAAGCATCTAATAATAAGGAGGAGAATCTTAATATTACTAAGCTCTAGAATTTTAGGTAATATATAAACGCGCAGGCTTAGTAGATTACTAAGATATAAGTAATAATTAATTAGCTTATAAAGTAGGGTTAGGGTTAGGGTTAGGGTTAGGGTTAGGGTTAGGGTTAGGGTTAGGGTTAGGGTTAGGGTTAGGGTTAGGGTTAGGGTTAGGGT
>NW_024066142.1:0-1191 GCF_013036055.1 Alternaria burnsii
CCCCCCCCCCTCCCAAAAGGGGGGGGGGGGAGGGGGGGAGAGGCGGTTTTTAATTTCATACTCTTCCACTCTCTATTTAACTTTTACAATCTACTCTGTAAATTAAATTCTTTATAAAAAGCCATTCTACACTTAACTTTTCAGTTACATAGTTAACATCCGTTATAGGTTTAACTTCCATATTTAACTCCAATTCTAGTAAAAATTTTTATAAATTTTATACAATAACAGGTAAAAGGAAAAGTTGCTATAGGTAAGGCGAGATATTTGCTAAATATTGTGTTTAACACCTGGTGGTTCAAATCCACTCTTTTCCGAATATAGATATTATATTTATACCCAGATAAACGGATAAAGTTTATACCCAGATAAACGGATAAAGTTTATACCCAGATAAACGGATAAAGTTTATACCCAGATAAAAGGATAAAGTTTTTACCCAGATAAACGGATAAAGTTTATACCCAGATAAAAGGATAGAATTTTTACACATCTAGACAGATAGTATAAACTATACATAATTACAATTATTTCATTATTTTGAATTTAGTGTATTTATGTAATATTTTTATATTTGTTAAGTCTTTATTAGGTAATTATATTGAAAACAATAACAAATCTTTTAAAGGATTAATAAAGAGTGTAGTTAATTTCAAAAATGGGGTTATTAACATTATTGTTTAATTTTAAACATCATTTTATATAAAATGATTGTTCAATTTTATATAAGGTGTTATGAATATTTTTATTCAAAAAAAAAGAGTATAGTTTAATTGGCAAAATAGGAAGCTTCAAACTTCAAATTTCCAGTTCAAGTCTGGATGCTCTTGTTATAATGAAAAGATATATAAGCTTATATACTTTTATATAATACCATTTTTTTTTAATTGTAATCTTTATATTGTTTCAAATTTTCATATACTATGTGTGTAATAAAGGTTCCTTAGCTTAATAGGTAAAGCGCATTCTTGATAAGGATGTGATCGACGTTCAATTCGTTGAGGAATCAATAAGGTGCGTTAGTTAAATTGGTATAACGACATGCTACGGACATGTTCTTACAAGTTCGAGTCTTGTACGCACTTGTACTTTAAGTATTAATAACATATTTCATTTATTAATTAAAATCCCCGGAGGCGAATTGTGCACACCTATACTACCCCCCCTCTCTGAAAGAGAGGGGGGGGGGGG
>NW_024066142.1:1261-5537 GCF_013036055.1 Alternaria burnsii
AAAAAAAAAATTAGGGGGAAATATGAAAGATATATTGTATCTTTTAGTTTATAGAAAAAATACAAACTAAAAAAGAGAATTGACTGAGTGGTTTAAAGTGATAAGCTTGAAACTTATTTGATTGAAAGATCACATCCGTTCGAATCGGATATTCTCTGTTATATCTTGATAGATTCTCTGTTTTATCTTGATAGATTCTCTGTTTTATTTTTATAAATAGGTTATCTGTCCCACAATATAAAGATATTATCTTGTATTTTTATAAATAGATTATCTGTTATACAATATAAAGATATTATCTATATTTAAATAGTACATTGTATATTATAAACAGGTTAGAGCCAGGTTGGTTAGGCGCCTCATTTGGGTTGAGGAATTGTTATGTTCGAATCATAATAACCTGAAATGGGATTTTTTTTTTTAAATCACTTTTATATAAAAATATATAGTAATGTATTTGATATGTAATGTATTATTTCATAATTTTATTACCTTATATTTTTAGATTATAGATTATAAGGATTAACTTTATGGCTAGTATATAAAGAGACTATTATAGAATAATAAAAGGCTGTATATTAAACCATTAGTACCGTAAAAATGATGGACTAGTTTCATTTATTAGGGAAAAGGGTAGAAGAATTTCTATAAAAAAAAACGAAGTGAATTGAAGTATCTTATTAGCTTCAGGAAAATAAATCAAACGAGATTCTATTAGTAGTGTGAATGAAAATAGATATAGGCTTAAAGTAAAATGGATTAATCTGTTTGAATATAGGGGAACCTTCCTCTAAGCCTTAATATAATATACAAGAAATAGAGAATAGTACTGTGAAGGAAGTATGTAAAATAGTAGTCTTATAAGCAGCTCAAGGTAAGTTTAATAAACATATGAGAGCGTACCTTTTGTATAATGGGTCAGCAAGTTCTAGTTAGATGCAAGCAAGTAGTGATTAGTGGTGATAGATTAAATTTAAGAAATTAAATTGAAGAAACATAATTTTAATACACAAAAAAGAATCAATTTGCCTAGATAATCCAATTATTAAGTAATGAATTAGTATCTAATTAGAGACCCGAAGAGTAGTGATCTTACCATGGTCAGGCTTATAAAAGGCCGAATGGGTTATCGTTGTAAAGATATCCAAAGAACTGTGGTAAGTTAGTGAAAGACAATCCTGACTACTATAGCTGGTTTTCCGCGAAACATATGTAAGTATGTAGTTTAAATAACATCATAGCAGGTACAGAACTGTGATCTCGGACAATTTGTGCATTAATATCCTATTAGGGTATATAATGCCTTGTGCATATGGGGGGGTCGTGAAGACTCTATTCGCGAGTATTTGCTCTCGGAAGGGCAATGATGAGTGTTGAACTATCAGACATTTAACGATAAGGTTGTGTGTCAAAAGGGAAACAGCCCAGAACAAGTGTTTAAGGTTCCAAAGTTTTTGTTAAGTGAAAGTAAGGAAGTATTTAAACTATACAACCAGGAAATAGGCTTAGAAGCGGCCATTTTTTAAAGACCTCGTAACAGAGCACTGGTTCAAATGGTTAATTCGTTAACCTAATTAGTTAAAAGCGCCGAAGATATAACGGATCTAAAACAAAACACCGACACCTTGTCCATAATAATTATATTAGGTATAATCCTAGTTTACTATACTTAAAGGTTATTTAAGTATTATTTATGGGGTAGCGGAACATTGGGTAAATAGGTTTTAAATAGATAGTACTCCTTCGGTTCTAAATAGATAGAACTTACCTCTTTCCCAAGTGAGAGAAGGTTGGTCTTTTATTAATTTATAATAACTGACTATACAGGATAATTTATAGTTACGTCTATTTCATAATTACATTTGTAATTTGCTCGCTATATAGCGGGTTACCGTACATATCCCAAGTGAGAATGCTGACACGAGTAACGAAAAAGAGAACTTAGTATTACACTACTATGTAAAATGTTCTCTCGCCTTAAGCTTATGGGAAAGTTAATCGGTCTCTAAATTAAACCTAAAGGATAAAATGATGAGGAGATTATATGTGACAACATAAAGAAATGGAGTAAAATGTTCTGGAAAAGCATATAATATACAAGAAAGGAGCAATGAGGAAATGGAGAAATTGTTCTAGGTTATAAACTAAAAAGAAGATACTACTTCCTTGTATATACTAAAACCGTACCTAAAAACTACCACAAGTAAGCTAGTAGAGAATACGAAGGCGTTTGAGCTAACAATCATTAAGGAACTCGGCAAATTGACACCGTAACTGAGGGAGAAGGTGTGCCATTCCTACTGATTAATATCAGTTTAGGAAGAGGAGACATAAAATGGTGTTGCACGACTGTTTAATTAAAACACAGCACTTTGCGTAAGATGTAAATCAATGTATAGAGTGCGCTATCTGCCCAATGATGGCTGGTTAACGGATTTACTTAGACGACTAAAATAGGCTAGGTTTTGAAGGAACCCCCATTTAATGGCGGCCTTACCTATGAGGGTCCTAAGGTAGCGAAATACCTTGGCATTTAAATGATGTCGCGCATGAATGATCTCACGATGCAACAGCTGTCTCAATGATTGGCTCAGTGAAACTGGAATGGCAGTGAAGATACTGCCTATCTCTAGATAGACGAGAAGACCCCATGCAGCTTTACTGTTACTAGTTATAGGGTATAATTTAACAGGTTTTAGGGAATAAGGTAGTTGAGCGACAAAATTGAAACACCTTTACTCTGGTTGTTATATCAGTAGAATAGGTTACATTATTGTAACTGACGTCTGAATGTAATCCATAAAAGGAGGGAGATTATATCAAGCTCAGGAGACAATGGCTAGCAGATGGTTTATGCGGGGCACAGATCCCATAAAGAGTACCTGGGAGTATCCAAATTTATTTTTGTAATATGCTATACGCAAATTATATAGGGCTTTTATTAAATAATTGCCTTGTATATTTTAATTTTTTAATTACTATATTTACTTTGTTATTTTTTATATTTACAATTTTTTTTTAAAAATGGTATCTATAACTAATTCAGTTATATTTCTATTTAAGTTAGAACTAAAACAATTTAATATAAGTAAGATTTTACCTATGTGGAAAATAGGTGTATATATAGTATTAATAATTACTATCTAATTGTAAAAGAAGATATAATTATAACACTATTAGTTATTTTTTTTACAGAATATCTGTATAAGAAATGATGTTGATATATACTTCCAAAGTTTAATGGCTTAATCTTGCTTTACTGTTTGACATACACGTCTATCAGTTGCGTAAGCAGGGCATAAAGACCGCAAGACGCAGTAAGGAAAGGTCTTGTATTATTGAAAAAGCTACGCTGGGGATAACAGGCTAATTGCGCCAGAGAGTACAAATTGAGTGCGCAGTTTGGCACCTCGATGTCGGCTTAGCTCATCCACATGAATGCAGGAATCATGAAGGGTACGACTGTTCGTCGATTAAAGAGCTACACGAGCTGGGTTAAATACGTCGTGAGACAGTATGGTTTCTATCTTCTAGAGGAAATTGGAGTAAAATAAGGATAGCCCCTTCGTACGAAAGGAGTTGGGTATGGTAACCTATGGTTTACCTGTTGTTTATGCGCTTAATATTAACCTGATAAATTACGGCAAGAATAGGTTCTCCTTAATAATGAAGACGGGAATCTCCTAAGAAGGAGAGTAATATAGATAGATTCATGTGAATTTATTACCTATTTGAGCTATAGATGGTAATACTTTTATACTCAAGTATTTATACATAGTATAGGCATGGCAGGAAAGCTATGTTAGTTAAGATAAGTGCTGAATGCATCTAGGCACGAAGCTTACCTTAGGATACTCTTAGAAACGTAGTATAACATTACGAAAACCCATTTTCTGGAAGGGTTAGTGCTAGAAGAGTAAAGCAAGAGTTAACTCTAGTTCTAACAACAAGGCTAATGGGTTATAGGCTTTGGCTGAAAGGGCTTTGATGTTCTTAGGTATAAAGTACTAATTTTTATCATTAACTAAATAACATACTTATCATTAAAAATACTTTATTTAGCCTGGTTTGCATAATAGTAATGCACCCGTTTTGTAATCGGAAGATATGAGTGCAATTCTCGTACTGGGCTATTTAGATATTTCCCTCCCCAGTACAATGGAAAATCCATCTTGGTTATGTGGGGGGACTTTTTTATACTTTCTTTTTTTTTCTATGGAAAAAAAAATAAACAAACAGATGAAAAGGGAGAGGAGCAAAGCGTTAAGGGGGGGGG
>NW_024066142.1:5645-9674 GCF_013036055.1 Alternaria burnsii
GGGGGGGGGGGGGGGGCTCCGTATTATTACTAGATAGATGTGCAACTCATATACAGGGTATTCCACAGGGTATTATATAGAAAGTATAGCAATAAACCATGAGCAAAAAAAAGATTAGGGAAGAATGCGGATTGATGTAATTTTAGAAACATACCTGGCTCATGACCAGGAAATGGAGGTGCAAGTCCTTTGTCCGCATAGTTAAAGGCTATAGCTTAATAGGTAGAGCAAGCTGCTCATAACAGCTCAGATGAGTGTTCAAATCATTCTAGCCTTATAGGGAAATAAACAATATTGTTACCATTTTTTTCAAAAAAAAATTGATTTAAATACTGTTTTTTTTTACTCTTATATTTTGCGGTTTTAAGCATTTATATAAAATCTAAGGCCCAATAGTCAAGTGGTTAAGACGTAACATTTTCACTGTTAAATGCGCGGGTTCAAACCCCGCTTGGGCTTACTTTATAAGTTATTTTTATGTATTAACTTAAGGGGATATAGTTTAATTGGTAAAACTGCGATTTTGCATATCGTTATTTTAGGATCGAGTCCTAATATCTCCATTAATGTTTAAAGAGACTAGGCTCGAGAAGCTCAACCCGGTAGAGCGGAACTCTGAAGATGTTTAGGCTATAAGTTCAAATCTTATCTCGAGCATTTTATTTAAACAGTAGTATTTAGTTTATTATATATGATAAATTAAAAACGGTATACTGCTTAATAATTATTTAATTTTTATGATGAATGAAAATACAACTAAATTTAGGTTATTTAAAGTGTATTTAGATATTTTATAATGTATTATACATTTAGGGTGAATTAATTTATTTTCCTTAATTTTTTTTCTTTTGCTCATGGTTTATTGCTATACTTTCTTTTTTTTCTGTTTGTTTTTTTTTTCCATAGAAAAAAAGAAAGTATAAAAAAATAAACAAAAAGTTAAGCAAAAGAAAAAATAACCGAAAGCTCTCCCCCCCCCTCCCCCCCCCTCCCCCCCCTTCCTCCTATATTGCTGGGGGGGGGGGAGGGAAGTTGTATTTATATTTTTTACTTCAATATATACTTTTTTATTTCTATATATACATAAGTTATATTTGTATTGCTTATAGAATATTTGTATATCTTAAGGTTTATTTACACAGTATCCTAAAATAGTTTTTATTTTTAGTATTAAAAATGGGTATGCTGGAATTGGTAGACAGGTCCCGCTTAGGACGGGGTGAAATTAATTCATATAAGTTCGAGTCTTATTACCCATAAATATTATAATAGCATATTATTCTATAAAATTTACATATTTTAATTTATTTTTTAATATGTTTATCATTATTAATATGTAGTAGACTAATGGTAAGTCATAAATTTTTGGTATTTACTTATGGGTGTTCGAATCACCCCTACATAAAAAAGGTGGATATAGTTCAATTGGCAGAACAACTGTATGTGGCACAGTAAGTTCCCTGTTCGATTCAGGGTATCCTCCCAGTATAGTGTTACAGATAGGGTTGTTATTTAATGTGCTAGATATGTCTATATACTTTTATACACGTTTATTGACTAACATAGTTTACCTATTACATGTGCTATAAAATATACTTACACCAATATGGATTAGATAGGAAATATATTGTTGTATGTTATACAATAATAAGCCAGGATAGTTCAATCGGTAGAACATTAATTTCATGCATTAATAGTGGGAATTCAAATTTCTCTCCTGGCTCGCGTAAATTACTTTATACTATTTGTGTTATCTTCGTTTCACGAAGACACACTTTTTAATTGTAAAAAAAAGACAATAATATTGTTTTTAAACTTGTGATACAAATGTAATTCATCCTAATATTATAATATTTAATACTTTTAGGATAATAGTAGGGAAGTCCAGTGATTTAAATGTAGCTTTTTAAAAAAGTGAGGTAAAAGCTTGGGTAATCCACAGAAATTAAGATAATAAAAACTTTTAGTTTTTTATTATAACTATGAAATAAAAAGCCTTAATTAATCTTTATTTTAGTTAAATATTACGTACATGACCCGGCTTACTTGTATCCAAGTTATATATCTTATGTTGTCTTAAAATATAAATATATTCAAAAAACCTTAGGCTACTAATTCTAATAGATAGTATAGCAAACATAACAAATTAGTAACGTAAAACAGTAGCATGTTGTACAGACAATTCAATTTTTTTTCAAAAAAAATGGTATTCGATTTATCACAAAAAAGAATTTTTTTCATAGTTTAATTGTGTTATGAATTTAGACATATTTGGTAAAAGATTAATCTTTTATATCTATTTTTTTTTCAAAAAAAAAAATGGTATTTTTCTTTCAAGTTATTTCTTTTTATGACAACATTATATTATAATTAATAACTTGTTCTCAGTTTTCCATATTTATTATTTTGTAATAAATACAGCTGAGCTGATACGATATAACAATTCACTATAATACACATTAAAGGTTGAGTACAACTTTATTTTTTATTAAAAACATCTCTTACTTACTATTATAGAGTATTTTGTATATTATAAACGGGTTAAAGCCAGGTTGGTTAGGCGCCTCATTTGAGTTGAGGATTTGTTATGTTTGAATCATAATAACCTGAAATGGGATTTTTTTTTAATCACTTTTATAGAAAAATATATAGTAGTATATTTGATTTATTATATTTGATATTTAATCTATTATTTGAACTTTAATCTATAATTTCATAATTTTATTACCTTATATTTTTAGATTATAGGTTATAAGGATTAACTTTATACCTAGTACATATTAAAAAAAACCTTTTTTTATGGTAACACTTTTTTTCCGAACAATTTTATAAAATTTATACTTGTAGTAAACATCATATAACAACATGAAATACATCACAATACTTAGCCCACTAGACCAGTTCGAAATTAGGAACTTATTTAGTATTGATACACCATTATTAGCAAACATGAACCTATCTATAACTAATATAGGGTTGTACCTGACTATTGCTGCTTTCATTACTTTCTATTTTAGTATTTTAGCAACTAACCACTCTAAAATAACTCCAAACAAATGATCTTTAAGTCAAGAAACACTATATGCAACTATACATGGTATTGTTGTAAGCCAAATTAATAATAAAAATGGTCAAGCTTACTTTCCATTTATGTATGCATTATTTATTTTCATTTTAATAAACAATCTAATAGGAATGGTTCCTTACAGTTTTGCCTCAACATCTCATTTTATCTTAACATTCTCACTTAGTTTTACTGTTGTATTAGGTGCAACAGTTTTAGGATTCAAAGAGCACGGATTAAAATTCTTCTCTTTATTTGTTCCAGCTGGTTGTCCTTTAGCATTACTACCTTTACTTGTATTAATTGAATTCATCTCATACTTAGCTAGAAACGTATCTTTAGGATTAAGATTAGCAGCCAACATATTATCAGGTCATATGCTTTTAAATATCTTAAGTGGGTTTACATACAATATTATGAGTTCTGGTATCATTTTCTTTATCCTAGGATTATTACCATTAGCCTTTATAATTGCATTCTCTGGATTAGAATTAGGTATTGCCTTTATACAATCACAAGTATTTGTGGTATTATCTTGTTCATATATTAAAGATGCTCTGGAATTACATTAAAGATTAACTTTTTTTAATATATCTTTTTTCATATATCTTTTTTTTTCATATATCTTTTTTTTTCATATATTAAAGATGCTCGGAATCACATTAAAGATTAACTTTTTTTATCATATATCACAACATATGAAAAAAAAGGGGTGTGTTGCATAGGGCTATGCATTTTGATTGCAGATCATAAATATAAGGTTCAACTCCTTCATATCCCTAGGTTATACCTATCAGTATAATATTTTTATAAACCAAACTCTTTTATCCTCCCCGCAAGCTTGCGGGGAGGATAAAATAAATATATAAAAAATAGTGTAGTATTTGAACTCACCTGTACAAAATTTTTCAGAATAATTTAAAGGCAATAGTTACTTACTCTCTAATTTTTTTTTGGGGGGGGGG